>NC_080670.1:84609709-84902209 GCF_030247195.1 Topomyia yanbarensis | reverse complement strand
ATGCAAATGCAAATTCAAATGCAAATGCAAATGCAAATTCAAATGCAAATGCAAATTCAAAGGCAAATTCAAAGGCAAATGCAAATGCAATAAGATAATCTGGACCGAGATAAAATTGTATGTCACCTATTGGAAAATCATTCAATATCCAGTGTTAACCTTCCGGTAGACGCACTAGTACACAGAGTGCGCATCGCTCAGGAAATCAAGCAAAAGCGTCTTTAAACACCAGCGCCTACTCGTTCAGTGGGCCATTCACGCGACTTCAGGAGGGCCAGACATAAAGTTTTCAAAAGTGTATAACTTTTGATCGGGTGCTTATGAGCAAACAATTTTATCTTCGTTTTGTAGGTGCAACCTAGTGCTATCAGAATAATTGGTAGTATAATTATAATTTTTGCCGATAGTGAAGTTACACGGGTTCAAAAACAGGCCAAAATTAAATCAAAATCAGCTATAAGTTTTTACACAGCATTCACAGCTATCTAGTCTCTTCGGAAAAGTTGTGTGTTTTATAATGATAAAAAATACCTTAGAACATTGTTAATGCGAAAAATGAGAAATAAAAAAGTTATAAGTAAAAATAGGAAATGAAGGAGTTCACCATAGAGAACATCTCATAACTCGATTATTATGAGTGACAGAGACAACATGTCTTCTGCAAAATTTATAAAAATACTCTCCTCTACAACTTTGTCGAAGACAGCCAAGCGCTTTGGTTCAAAAGTTAAATTTTTTGTAGCCTACTGTGATCAATTTAAAAAAAATAATATTACCAAAATATGGCGCTTTTTACACACACAAACATTGTAGAATATGTGAAATCGATAATATGGACAGTTTTGACTCAAATAAATTAATTACCTCAAAACGCTG
This sequence comes from Topomyia yanbarensis, assembly GCF_030247195.1. Taxonomy (NCBI): domain Eukaryota; kingdom Metazoa; phylum Arthropoda; class Insecta; order Diptera; family Culicidae; genus Topomyia; species Topomyia yanbarensis. The sequence continues at coordinate 84,901,333 of NC_080670.1, read as the reverse complement.
TTTTGAGCCACTGTGCAGCGGTTGAATCTTCTGTATGCACGCATTCCCCTTCTGGTGGGCGGAGCCAACGTCAGCCGCTAGCGGCGACTTCTTCTTCTTCTTGTTTTAATCATTGATGCTCGTTCATGTGTGTACTGGGCGCTACTGGAACTTTCTGTGGCAAACGAATCGCGGCAAACCAAATATTCCTAAACTGCTGGATTTTCAGTTTGGGCAGGAATCGTACCGGAGCGGGTGGCGAACAGCTTATTTTCACATCAGTGTAGCAGCAGTTGTATCAAAGACAGGGGAGAGAAGGCGTAGATGCTGACAGGGAAAGAAGAGCAAAACTTGCAACTTTCAGGCAAACCCGAGATCAGCGAAACAAATTAACGCCTCAGTCTAGTAAGTCGTCGAGTACCGGATTGGCGGATGGTATTCTTCGGACCCCCGAGAAATCCTTCAAAAGTCATCGGACCTCGAGTCGCTCCCACTTTCCTTCTATGCAGGCGTAGTGGTAAGGGCGACGGCGGTTACATATTGGCACTCTGGAGCTGATCGTTTCCACAAGGCAAGAGCAAATTTCTAAAAACGAGAAATAAAAGAGGGGCTAAATTGGGATATTTATCGTTTTTATGAAAGTATAAATAAGGGACATATAGGGAAGATCTCGATTTGCCAGCATATCTCGGACTGGGACATTGGGTGGTCTACCTCGGGCCCGAAGGTAACTGAGACCTGGCGTCCAAATACCCGGCGCATACCCAGACAACGTGCTCGATGTTGTGATAGCCTTCGTCACAAGCACACAGACCACTCTCCGTAAACCCAATACGTCGCAAATGCGCATCCAAGGTGTAGTGGTTGGACATAAGTCGTACGTAAGTGTATATATATATATATATATATATATATATATATATATATATATATATATATATATATATATATATATATATATATATATATATATATATATATATATATATATATATATATATATATATATATATATATATATATATATATATATATATATATATATATATATATATATATATATATATATATATATATATATATATATAATTCAGTAGAACCTCAGTCAACCATGCAAAATGTTGATTTGACATGTTGCACTATATTTTAGCACAAATGGTTTAAAATTTTTATGTGATTTAACATGGATAAACGATCCACATTGTTGAATATTTTGTAGACACGTTCCTATGTATTCTAAAAATATATGCTATGCTAATTTCGGTAGATACGAGTACCGTGAAAAACTTTCCTGAAGAGTGTATTAGGCTGCGACTTCTGGTTCAAAAGTTATTCTTTATACAATGCTTAAGTGTCTATATCGTTGGTGAAAATTGAATTTATCTGGATACTCTGGCTGATACTTCAATCAAGTTAACCGTGATATGCTAGTCATAAACCGAACTAGGTAGCTATCAACATAGGCGGTTTTATGGTTCAGATGCGAGCGTCATTAATAGACAATCTGAAGGACATGAGTTCGGTTCTTAATTTTTTAATATCTTAATTTTTTTTGGTTCCTGTAAAGCGGGAACGTTATTATGTAGAATTGTTAGTTTCAAATAAAGTAATAAGGGAAATCATAACCGTTATTTCTGACGTGTTATTTTATTTTAGCAAAGTTATGCTCTAACGTTATATTCACGATGCTACTTCAATCTTAATCGCTGGCTGATTCGTTCAAAAATTAAAATCAAATCGTGCTTCATGGCCGGAAACACTCTTGCTGGCGTATAGTGACAGATTTGCCCGGCTTACTTAATTATCCTACCTTTAGTTTACAGGGCACTCTATAGCAGTTCCAGTTCCACCCACAGGGATGTGGTGAACGCTTCAGTCTCGTTTCAATTTTAATTTGCTCAACGTGTATTATTGTACATAAAAAAATACATAAAAATTATTCTGTTACATTTCGATCCCAAGTCCTTTAGATCACATGTTTCGGATGATACCTGGACTTATGTCCCGGACATTACCCACCACTAGTTTTTCCATTATGTATTCGTCCTAAGGGACCATTCATAAAGTACGTAACGCGTTTAGAGGGGAGGGGGTACGAGAAGTGACTTGTTGTGACATATGGGGGAGTAAGCTAGATCGTTAAGCAACATGTGTTTACTAAACAAAAAAAAGTTTTTGGAAGAATTTGTTACGTAATAGGGGAGGAGGTAGGGTTCGTCGCGGTTGCGGTATTTACCGCAACCGTGCGGTATTTACCGCACCCGCACCGCAAAAACTGCGGTGCGGTAAGACACTTTTTCTTGCGGATGCGGTGCGGGAAATGAGCTTTTACCGCGCGGTATTACCGCAACCGCACTTAAAAAAATAATTGATAAGTCTTCAGTCTGCATTAAAAAGTGAATTAGAACTTTGACTTTTACCATTTAAGAACGACGAAACTTATTACCTTTCAATAGGGAAACATAATAAACATTTGATTGCTCTAATTTCCATGGACTTGACAATGATTGGAAAATAAATCCGAATATAATCTGTATTCGACCTATCGCTACTTGATTTTTTACATTTTGTTTATTCTAATATGATAAAACAATCTGTTACTAAGAAATAAAATCTATAAGCTGTGTCCAATATAATTTGGCATCAGTATTTTTACGACATATTTTGAACATTTTTAAAAATTTACAAGCGAACCTTTTCAAATATATAAAATGCACAATACAATCATTGAAAAACACTTGACAATCGTGGAATTATGAATCGTTTACGATGACATTTTCTCAACTGTGAATTTTGATTAAATTGGAGAACTTTTGATTAATTTGGAGAACTTAACAGTTTTCCTATTGATTGCTGCGGAAAAACGTTTTTGTATGTATAATGATGAAGTACATGTAGGGTTCGCAAAACCGACCCTTTTTGTCGAGAACCGGTACTACGGTACTGAAGCCCTTTTTTTAAATTCGAAAAGAGCTTCAAAATGAAATTGAATGTGAGTGATCAAAAAACATGTTTATTGTTTTTAATTGATTCGGAATGGCATGACTCATTTCAGCAGAAAATATTTTTCGTATGCGGCACCTTCTTTTATTTCGAAATCTAGGCCACTATGAAATCAATAACTGCTAAGCGGTGCGACTTTTATCGACTTTAACAGATGGTAAAAGTAAGAAACACTATTAATAACAGTAAATCAAAGCGAGAATGGCAGTAAATCCGAGCAGGTTGCTCGCTTTTCCTCCCTTGATATGCTGTAAATTGGTTTCGACCTGCATACCAAGGCTCTTTGCTTTCCTGTAAACTATGGAGTTTTGCTGAATTTTCCTATCACTAATAATCACAAATCGCCCCATTTGGAGTAGCTCACCAAGTCTAAAATTGTTAGCTGCTAAATCGCTGTTCTTTATTTTATAAATAAAGGTTTAAGAGCAAACCAAAGACATGATTTAGACCATAGTCTTATTACGTGCCACCCAGTGAAAAATGGAAACTAATCAGAATGTCGCTAATAAAAAAAATCATAGCAAATTTTTACGTCTCTTACACTAGATGTGAATATTATGAAATTTAGTACAAGATCGTTAAAATTTAATAATAACAATATAAAGAATTTAAACATTCCGTTCAGTACAACGGGAGCTAGTAACGTTTAACTTATAGAAGGTAATTAATATAATTAAAAGTCATCTTGCAGACCGATATTTTGAAACATGTCCCTCTAGAGAATCCACATATTTTTCATAAAAAAATTGTATGGTACCGAAAATACCGGTACTGGCTTTTCTTCAGTACCGGTACAGGTAATCTTCGATACAACGTACCCTCGATACAACGTACCCTCGATATAGCGTCATTCGATATAACGTACATTTTTCCTCGATATAACGTACATATTTTTTAATTAATTTTTCAGGTCCAAATTTATCTTGAATTACGCATGTATTCCATATTTTAAGAATTCAGTATGTTATACAAAATCTTAAAACCTACTAATTGGGCTTCTAATGAGCATGTTAGGAATTGGCTACTTCATTGAAGGTTACGAGACCGTTTGTTTTTTCAATTTCATTTGCGTATGATCGTGATTTATTAAAACCAACCATTTATCTCAATAAATAACCCAATATCAGTAGGGGAGCCCGAAGCTAGTTGGCGGTTGGGGTAAGTTGGCGGTTGGGGTAAGTTGGCGGAATCCCTTTTTCTCCGTTTCTATTAGACATATAGCACTGCCTCTCGTTATGTACCTCAAGTTATGCGAGACCCATTATCCAATTTGTTTTGGTTGCAAAACATTTTGTATTGTGGAAGTTCTGGGCGATATTGTGTTTTCGAGCATACCTAGTAAATTTCCTAAATTTTAAACAGTGTATTATTTAGGGTGATGGCGGTGCTGCTCGCGGGGCAAGTTTGCGGTCCTATTTACGATGCAAAAATTTTTATTTCTGGAATTCACTCCAAAGTAAGAAAATCTTTTTCTTGTGTATCTTGTCAATGCAGGAAACATTTACTTCGGCTAGTCACCTGAAGAATTTCGAAAATTTGCTATTGCTTGCTATAAAAAATTGCTATGGAGTACGCGTCAATGTCAATATTCCGGGATATTGAGACTGAAATATAATAGCAAATGTCGATTAATATACAGTTTTCTTGAATTGACATTCAGCATGTTCCAAAAGGACCCATGAAGTATTTGATTCTTCATTTGATTGCTTATTTTATGGTGTATCTATACATATCGCCAACTTACCCCGGCCCCCGGTTGGCGGTTTTTCCACGTAACATATTTTTGTCTCTAAAAATGGAGACAATGCATCAAACATTTTAAATAAAATTCAGAGATGTTGCCAACAGTCTGCCCTTCCATGCCACGTGTTCTATTTTGCAAAATCTAGGTACATCAAAGTGGTAAAAAATGAAAAGTGAAAACACAGCCAACTAGCCCCGGTCTCCTCTAAGTTCTAACTGAAAACTAAAATTGATAATATTTGTGTGACCATTGTTGATTGGTTTCGGGGCTGCGGAATCTGATTCTCTGGGCCGAATGACAACGTTTAAATTCCACGGCATGCTATGCCACAAAAAGAATCAGAGGTCATATTTGTAGTTACACGGACAACTGTGCACGCTTCACAACCGGTTTGGGGTATTTAGGAAATCGGTTAGCTGACTGAAATATATCTTCAGAAATTTTTGAATCGTGGATACAAGTGGATCTTTATACTCTATTCTTATGATTAAAGTTCATAAATTGCTTTTATTGTATGAGGCGCAGGCGGTGGGAACATTAAAATCACTTTACAAGCCCAGATAAAATAATAATTAATGATTTAATAATTAGGAAAGGAGTCAGAATAGAGAATATTTTCGGAGGTAGAGATAGCGTAGTTGGTAACACGATTGCCTTGTACGCAGCTCACCTAGGTTCAATTCCCAACCCCGCACATAGTGTTAGAGATTTTTCTAAAGAGATTTCTCCAACCCAACAAAGAGGCCAATGACCCGAAGGTTAAAACCTCTAAAATCAAAATAAAAAAAGAATATTTTCAATAAATTTAATTCATATAAGCAAAAAAATGATTATGGCATCTTTTTTATGGATCTACAATAATTTTCTTATTAGAAAAGTTGTTTCGCACTGCTAGGTAGGTAAGATTTTCAAAATTAGTTACGCGTTATCAAAATTCTACAAAATAAAGTACCACGAACAACAATTCTTTGAACATTTTGCATGCTTCGATATAACGTACAATTCGATATAACGTACAATTTTTAAACCGAGATGTACGTTATATCGAAGTTTACCTGTATTACGGTACCAAAAATGGGTCGGTATTCCCGGGATTTTCGGTACTGGTATTACCGGTACCACAACCCTAAGTACAGCTACATTTCATATGACTTCAGTGCTATGCTAAGATTTACCTTGTTTCGAAAGTATTTATCTCAAAATGTACGGAATTTTATTAATAAAACTTGCAAAGTGTCAACTTTTTTAATTTTTAATAAATGTTACATTCTGAGGAGTCCGTCAAAGTTAATGTACGTGTAAATAAGGGTAATATTTTCAAAAATACAGAATTTTACCGCATTACCGCGCGGTGCGGTGCGGTAAATGCAGTGCGGTTGCTGAAAGCGGTGCGGTTTTATTATTTTTTTGCGGTTGCGGTGCGGACTATCCATTTACCGCCCACATCCGCACCGCGACGAACCCTAGGAGGAGGGATAGAGAAATTTGTGACAATTTGTTACATGGGTGGAGGGGGGAGTCAATTTCGGGCAAATTTTGCGTTACGTAATTTACGAATGGTTCCTAATAAGGACGACTTGCAGATAACTTGTTGTGACATATGGGGGAGGGGGACCATTCATAAATCACGTAACGCAAAAATTACCCAAAATTGACTCCCCCCATGTAACAAATTATCACAAATTTCTCTATCCCCCCTACCCTATTACGTAACAAATTCTTCGAAAAACTTTTTTTGTTTAGTAAAAACATGTTACGTAACGATCTAGCTTACTCCCCCTCCCCCCCTATGTCAAAACTTCTCGGACCCCCTCCCCCCACTAAACGCGTTTATTGAAAAGACATCTCAAGCGATCTATACTTTATCATCAAAAGTGGTCAGAACGCAGCATTGAGCGTATAGTCTTAAGGCTCAAGTTACCTCAAGGCTTGGTAGTATGCGTAAGAAAAATTGTGTTCAGCTTTGCCACCAGATTATCCATTTAAACCTTTTCAAAACTCTAAAAGAAGAATATCAGTCGATTTATTAGATCATCACGATTCAATTCATGCAAAATACCTGCTGGAAAAACCATCGGCTTAGCTGGATGGTGCTTTTGAAAAAGTGGCTGTGATTTTTTATCACACTACCACACTGAGCTGGGGTACGCAACACAACTGCGCAATGAAAAAACCACAGCCACTTTTTCAAAAGCACCATTTAGCTAAGCCGATGGTTTTTCCAGCAGGTATTTTGCATGAATTGAATCTTGATGATCTAATAAATCGACTGATATTCTTCTTTTAGAGTTTTAAAAAGGTTTAAATGGATAATCCGGTGGCAAAGCTGAACACAAATTTTTCTACGCACACTACCAAGCGTTCAATTCTAACACATGCTTAAAAAAGGTAACTTGAACCTTAAGTTGGCTAGATTTCCGCATCACATGTTTAAAATTCTGTGATGCAGCCAACAGTCTCTTTTATGCAACGCATTCTCTTTTACACTATCTTATTAAATTCAAAAGATAAAACGTGATAAGTGAAACTATCGCCAACAGACCGAGTTCAGGTATAAATTAGAAGTGATTAATCAAACAACCAAAGCACTAGAGAAATCCTTACAGTTTAATAAATATAAGCAACCATCTGTATTCGCTTATGTTGAAGTAACTAGAAGAAAAATTTTGTTTGTTTTTTATTCGCCCAGGTGCCCAAGACCGCCTCTAGGCGGCCTACTTATTTTATGGCTTTAATGAAAAATCCATTACTTGCGAGAATTATCAACATTATTTTCGTTTTTCTCATCACTAAACCCACCTACAAAATTTTGTTCAAATCAAAAAAAAAATGGGCACTAGAGGGTTAATTACCACGAAAAATGCTTACATCGCAGTAGCGACCGAGTTGGGCAATGTAAATTAACTTTACAGCCCCACCCAGTGCATCCGCTGTGTGGTAAGATGTTTTCTAAATAATAACCCTTCTCCAAAACAATCAGTTTTTTCAAGCGTTCCAATCTTCTCGAGAATAATCAGACTCACATACATGTAATAGTTAAGTTTAACAAAACTGAAATTTAACGAAATATACGTACAGTATGAGTTGAAATGTAGTATGAAAAACTTCGCGCAAGCGACAGCACCCTAGAAAGAAAATCCCCGAACCTGCGACAATCTGCACCAAAAAGTTGATAAAAAAGACGCCGTGATCCAAAGACTGCTCATTCGACATGAACTGCGAAAAGGGAATACGTAGCAGAAACGAATTGCCGGCAAGGTTAGAATCGTTTCAAAAGATTCTCGTCTTGTATCACCAAACAGTTGTCTGCAAACCGTTCTTATTAGGACGAATACTTAATGGAAAATAAATTTAATTAGAAAGTTAGATTTATTAACTTGCATCAAGTTTGCGCTTGTTAATTCTGTACCTTTACCAGTGAATCATATAAGAAAATATTTTTTAAATTAATCCCCAACCCCCCCTGGAAGGAATTTATATTTCCTCTGCACTCAAGCATTCCATTCTGCATGAAGTTTCAGTCAGTTGGGAAGTTAATGAATGAAGGAGGCGGTGAATCTGAATTTTGGTTTCGGTAAATACAAGCAGAAATAAGTAACTGATTTTGAAATTTCGCAGCACTGGTTTGAGCGCGACATTCCATACTCCCTGTTATGTAGAATGCTAAACTCGGAGGTTGGTTGCTGTTCAGCGTCCAGGCGTGAAGGCATGTTAATCGTCCATTAGCTGTTTCATTTATTTGACACGCCTCAATGCATTACCTGAGCCGTGGATCTTTTAATATTATCAATGTTTAAATAAAAATAAATAAAGCAAAATTTGATTATACAGAAATCGGATCTTGTGTACGCGATTTGTTACTTTGCGTAAAGATCTTATGTCTTGTTGAAGATCTATTTATTTCATTGCCTCTTGTTGCTTGTGGATCACTTAGTCCGCTTTCTCTCGGTTTATCGTTTTCGTTCATGCTATATTCGCTGTTAATGTTGTATGGGCTTTCACGATTACCTGCTTTGAGTTGTTTGTGGGGCCTACGGGTCACGATCGCGTATCCGTGTTCTTTGTTATTTACTTTATTATCGGTGGTGCTGGCAGTTGATTGGGAAGTAGTAGGCGCATCACAATGATCGTTCACGCTGTGCCTAGGTTCTGTTGTTCCAGTATTCGTTGGTGCCTGAGCTGCAACTCCGGTGGTTTGTGATTTAGTTTATGTTGATGAAGGGATGTGTGATGGGTATGCTTGCAGTTGATATTGCTTCGTTAGAGGTTTATGTACATGATTTCTCGTAGTCTGTCTTCTTGTGTAACAACGTAAGGCACGCAGGGGTTTGTCCTTCATACGTGCACAGCGTGATTTGAGATTTGGTCACGCGTTTTGCTTTGCATTGAAAGTTCGGATATGAAGCAATAGGTTCCGTCACTCGCATTCTCACAAAACAAACACCGTTGGAAATACCTAGAAAAATTTTCTCCAGGTTTCAAACTTGAAGGATTCCACCGTTACATATTCCGACATGACGGTTATAATAAATTTATTGATAGTACCCAGGTGAAGATCGTGCAGACGCATATCAATCTTATCATTGTCAATATAAATGGGTATCTTGGTCCGAAAATTATCATGCTCAACGTCGTATTGCATGTTGTCTTCCATAGCGTAGCTTTCCGTTATGGCCCAAGTTTTAAACGTTATCAGTAACGAGTGTGGTGGGCTTGTATAACGACGACTTTCATTAGTCTAAACTGCACTTGCAAATTTGCTGTTGAATTTTGCTGTTGAGTTCCAAACATCTTGAAATGAATGATCGATATCACACCGATGAAAGTAACGGAATTTTATTATTCGATTGCTTTGCTTGTTTATAGTACGGGCACGGTACATATAGACAGCAGACTTTAGGTAGAAACGTTCGTTTGATGCAGTGCACTGCAGAGCGACTGATTAGGTGCAAGTATCGACCCTGTAGTAATTCCATGATCCCCAGCTCGAGAGAGCGCTCAATGAAATTATTCCACGATAGTTGCTAGCAAGAGAACTTAAGTGAACCAGAAGCACCAAAACGCCGATGTGTCTTTTCAGAGGTACCAAAGGAAATTCTTCGGGTCCCGGATTGAAAGACGATTTAAGCCGAGAAGACGCGCTGGTAACCATTGTTTCATCGATATTGACGAGGCACTCTTGAGAGATTAAAAAAACATCGGAAAGTACAATTGTGATATTAAGTTTTGTTTGTCGCATTCCGGTTGAGGATGAGTATACGTTGCAGTTATGGTTGCGGTCGGTCGTAACTGCGATCAGGAGCATCGTGAAAAGCGAAGACCGAATAAATAGAAATATTTTACAGGAGAAAAAAAAACCAGGTCAAATCAAGCATTTCCCTCGACTTCCCAGGGAACAGGACAGTCAATGCAAAACCAAGACATATCCTGGGAAACCAGGACATATCCTGGGAAACCAGGACATATCCTGGGAAACCAGGACGTATGGTCGCCCTATGTTTAGATAAAGTTACGCAACTTTCTAGAGTATTCGATTAATGTATTTTGATTCGTATTTGAGTGATGATGATGGGATCAAGTCTCCCTGGGGATCAAGTCTCCTCAGTCTCCCATAAGGTTTCTGTATTTTAACAGGGGCGTAGTTGGGGGTATACGGAGAGGGGTTACCCCTCTCTACTGTTCACTCCCCTCCCTTTAAAATCCCCTTAAACCCCATCATCTTTAAACCGCCACTATATCGCAAAGCATACCAAATTAAACTGGGGAGTTGTTCGTTCGTGGGATTTTCGCTCTTCTCACACACCCACCTCCACATGATAAAATGAGTTAGCAAGCAGATAACATTGATTTAATGCTGATTAGGCTAATTAAGTATGATTTTTTTGTTTCAAGTGTTTCACCGTCGACGTGTAGCACATCAAGTTCGTAGCTGGCGAGCCATTGTGTTTAAGTGCAAAGTGTACTAAGAATGTAATAGACATTTCCACAATTATGTTGAACATAACCAGCCACCAAGCCATAGTTTAGAGAAATGAGATAAGCGCAATTGCACCGCTAGGTGGATTAAAACAAGTTTTTTTTCTCATTAAGAAAAAATTGTTTAAAATCATTTTTGCGTGAAGAGCATGGAGCCTATAACTAAATTAGCTATATAATTTGGAGTTTCGACTTCCGTCTCATGAGAATTTTAGTGACAGGACTAAGCTAGCGCGGATTGACGCATGCTTCAAACACTATTTGTGTTTCTAAGTAAACCCCGTCATACGTGATGTCCCACAAGAAATGTAATTCTTATTAAGCTGATGGAAATTAATGAAATCGAAATTTGGTTTAGCTTAGCCAACCAATGCAATACGCACTGTGCTATATTTGTGATTATGGAGAAAAATTAGATAAAACCCATTTTTTCTCCATTAAGGAGAAAATTGTTTAAATTCATCTTTGCGCGTGAAGAGCACAAAACCTATAACTAAATTAGTTATGAAATTTGCGTTTCGACTTCGTCCCACCGCAATGCGACACTAACTTAGTGACAGGACTAAGCTAGCGCCGGATTATCGCCAGAACCAAAAAACGAAAACACTATTTGAAAGTCTGGCGTCTAAAAGGGGCTAACACACATGTTACATTTTTTATAGGAAATGGAAAAAAAATCCGCATTTCCAAACTAATATTGTTTTAATTGCAAAAATACACGTTTTTATTAGAATTTCATTGGCTCGCAGGTCCTAGAAAAAATTAGATCAATACAGGTACTACTTTTCTATTCACGAACATTTTCGTAGTTCGAGGGGGTAACCCCGGGGGTACCTAGCGTCCACAATCCACACGTCCTTTCCTTATCTTTCGTTTTAATGTTATGGTGTCTTCGGCAAAGTTGTTTCAAGGCATCTAGCGCTTTATTTGATCATCTCATATTAGTTCGGAATTCAGTCGCTGGTGCTGCGCTGTTATCAACTTTTTAATGGAACGAGATAGAATGGCGGAGTCTACAACAAAGTTGTATGTCAGATAATTATAAGAATTTTGATAACGTGAGGTCCAACAAAAAGCGCGGAAGGTCACTCGACGGACGGAATTGCCGGGGACTGTGTGATACGTACTCGATTAAAAGAAAAGAAGCGTCGTACTTCTATCAACTAACAATTTGTACTGATATATTTGAATTGGTAGAGGGTTTATATAATTGGGGCAGACAAAGGGTAGAAAAAACTGTTGCTTGGACTTTTGATAAACGATGATAAAGAACTTATATATATATATATATATATATATATATATATATATATATATATATATATATATATATATATGTATATGTATATATATATATATATATATATATGTATATATATATATATATATATATATATATATATATATATATATATATATATATATATATATATATATATATATATATATATATATATATATATATATATATATATATATATATATATATATATATATATATATATATATATATATATATATATAACATCATTGTGCTAGTGCACCAACGCTACCCGTTGGCGCAAAATTATTTTAGATTGCTTTTTCGATCGTAGCATGTAGGGTGGATCTCTGTTCTTGCGCGAACATAAACCGCCCACCAAATTCCGAATAGGAATTTCCGGTCCATTCCTTCCTGCCACGTATTCGTCCATATCCAAAGGAAAACGACGTAGCTTCCTGATGTCACGCCGAAAAACACCGCTGGCAGTTTGAACTGCAACCACTCTAACAATTCCATCTTGCCCGGGAAAGAGCTCCACGATTCGTCCTAGCGGCCACTGCTGAGGTTTCTCGTTGTCGTCAGTAAGCAGGACAAAATCACCTTTAGCAATGTTTGGTGACGAAGATTACCATTTTGCCAGCTTCTGCAATGATTATACATATTCTGTCTGCCAGCGAACCCGAAATTCCTGAGCCAAACGTTGCACATATTTCCATCGGGGTAACGAGCCAATTTGTTGTTCCAAGTGATTGACTTCAGGAAGCGCGCCAGGGGGGCGTAGGATTAAGAAGTGCGCCAGTATTAGAGGTTGCGGATCCCTGGGATCGTCCGAAATTGTAGAGATCGGACGCGAATTCATGCACGCAGCAACCTGGACGAGAGGAGTGCTTAATTCCTCAAAAGTGTAATTATAATTATCTCCAATTTTGTTGAGAAAAGTCTTCGTCACTTTGATAAATTAGACTGACGCAGCCGTCCGCCCACCCTGATGAGACTGTTTCCATCCAGGAACGGATCGAGCTGCTTTAAAGAGCAACACACCAAAAAAATCTGAATTTTATCGTTGACGTAATTGTAAAGATGACACAAATCAACAAACCGTAATTTACGAAATGACGGAACATTACCGTGTTCCATTTAATTTTACATGAAACATATACTTTACATGCGCAATGACATAAAATTACACTTCCTACGATTCAGAACAAACGCTGTATGTGGAGTAAAATTACATGATTTACGAAATTAAACGGCATGTAAAATTAAAATCAAACGTAAAACTAAGTTATTTTTGATGCTCGTATATGTCAGGGTCAGGAGACGTAAATTTACATTATTTTTTCTAGGTGTGTACTACTCAAGACGCCGGAGCCTCGTTGTAGTTGCTTGAGTTCTGCTGAGAAATGCTGCTGTTGTACGTGTTGAAGATATTTCACTAAGGCGAAATCGATCTCGTCGGACGTTAAACGATCGGAGACTCGGAACTCAGGATGATTAAAACGAAGCAGCCTCGCGGTCACGCGAAGCAAAAGTTGCAGATTGGGATAATATCCGGACAGTATTTTATCCAAAAAACTGTTCTCGTACACAGCGAAACATGTCACGGTTGTAACTCGCTGTTCTCTTTCAATTTGCCGTTGCTCATTAGTGTCGCACTCAAGTCCCATTGCAAAGTTTTTCTCCGTCCCAGATGGCGTCCAGGGGGGACCGTGTCACCAAAGAGAGTTTCCCTGAAGTTGATCGGGAAATGCACCACGCGAGATTAGGTCTGCAGGATTGTCTCGAGTACCCATGTGATACCAGTTGATGGAAGGCAAATGGGTGGCGATCTCTGCGACACGATTTGCTATGAAAATTTTCCACTTCGCAGCACCGGCCGACATCCATGCCAACGCCACCTTCGAATCAGAAAACGCTTTTATCTCGTAGAACGCCGTCGAAGAGAGTGCGGCTCTCACGATTGAGATAAGCCGTGCGAGAATGACCGCTGAACACAATTCCAGACGAGGTATAGTTGTTCTGTTGTTGCCTATGGGAGCCAGTTTCGACTTGGCACAAAGAAGATGAGACGAAACATTCCCTTTGTCGTCCATGGCTCGTATGTAGATGCAAGCGCCCATTGTTGAGTTGGATGCATCGCAGTAACCGTGCAGGTAGAGACGAGACCAGCTTCGCATGTCGATTGCTCTGCGTGGAATCTGAAATGAATCAAGAAGAGAGAGCTTTTGCACCAAAACAAACCAATCGTTGATCGACTCACCGGGGGAGTTGCATCCCAGTCCACCCTCAGCTCCCACAATCGCTGCATCACCAGTTTTGCCCGTACGATGATTGGTGCGAGAGGGTCGAAGAGGCCGGCAATCTGGGATAGGACAGTGCGTTTTGTGGGCTGAGAGATCTCTTTCGTATAGTACGCAAAGTGGAACTCGTCACTGCACGGCTGCCAATGCATACCAAGAGCCTTGATGCTGCTTCCGTTTTCTTCGATGGAGATTTTCAGCTCCAAATCTGCCTCAGGAACTCCGTCCAAGACGTCAGAGCAGTTTGATACCCATTTCCGGAGATGAAAACCACCTGCTGCAAACATCTCGGTGAGTTGTTCTCGCAACATCTTCGCTTCTGCTTCAGACGACGCACCAGTAAGAACGTCATCGATGTATATCCCCTTCTCAGCTTTCTCAATAGCCACGGGATATTGCTGGCGGTACGACTCCAAAAGCTGCTGAACGCATTTTGTGGCTAAATAGCATGCGCTTTTGGTTCCAAACGTCACCGTATTTAATCGATATTTCTTCACACTTTCATCCTTATTCCATCTCCACAAGATTTTGAGAAGGGCACAATCGTCCTCGTTCGACCATATCGTACGGTACATTTGTTTTACATATCCGACCAAAACGATTGGTGGGAAACGGAAACGCAACAAAATGTTGATCAATGAATCTTGGATGACGGGTCCGCACATAAGCGTGTCATTCAACGAGAGACCACTGGTGGTCTTTGCCGAAGCGTCGAACACAACCCGGCATTTGGTGGTCGTACTTGTAGTTTTAATCACGCAATGGTGTGGCAGGTAAACCGATATTTTGGGTGAAATGGTTTCCACAAGTGACATGTGGCCCAGCTCAATATACTCACGAATGAAAGCATGGTATTCGCTTCTGAGCTGAGGATTTCGGTCGAGTTTCCTCTCGAGGCGGTACAGCCTTCTCTCCGCAATTTGTTTTGAGTCACCCAGTTGACTCGGGTCACGTAAAAATGGGAGCTTGACTATAAATTTTCCATGCTCCGCTCGGACTGTGTGCTCAGCGAAATGTTGCTCGCATTGTTGTTCCTCTTCGCTGAGATGATTGGTAGTGGTTGAGTATTCTTCTAATTCCCAGAACTTGCGCTGTTGCTGAGAAAGATCACCGTCGGTCGATGTCAACAAGCAGGTTGAGGCATGTGATTCATTATCATATGTAGGTTCATGATAGCGGCCTGCGATTACCCAGCCGAGCTTAGTATTTTGTAATGTTGGTAAGCTGTCGTCAATACTGAGATTTATCTTGCCGGGCTCCAGTAGCTGGAAAAACAATTCAATGCCCAGCAACACTTCTACCTTACCCGGGCGATGAAAGAGTGGATCAGCCAGATGCACTGATCCTGGTATGGGCCAATCGTCGATATTAGCTGGCTTGCAGGGAAGCGTTTTGCTGATGGTCTCCAACACAATGCAAGGCACAGAGGTGCGATAGTCCGTACAGCGGGATGAGATGATTATTTCTGCACACTTGTTAGCGTGCGCGGGTGTAGCAGAAATGCCTTCAAGACTTACGTCGGCTGCTTGCGTTTTGAGTCCGAGCTGCTTGCAGAACGTTTCACTTATGAAGCTAACTTGAGATGCGCAATCTAGCACTGCACGGCAAGCTCGAGGGTGTCCATTGCTGTCCAGGACATTAATTGCAACGGTAGCAAGAAGCACATTAGAAGCATCGATGCAGGTAGGGGAGTCGTGGGCCGAAATTAAAGACAGAGCTGACTGTCCTAAATTTGCCTGGGCCATGACTGATGCTGATCTGGCTGACTGCGTGATTACTGGTGATGAGTGATGGTGCAGCAGGGTGTGATGAGATAAATTGCACTTTCTACACGTACCTGCTTTACAAGCTTCACCTGGATGTGTTTTAAGACAATTGTTACACAGCGTCATCCTATTTACATGAGCGAGGCGTTCGTCGTGGCTCATGTGGAGAAATTTACCACATTGGTAAAGATGATGATTTTGCTTCGAGCAAACGTTGCACAGCGGAGGATTCGTGTCGACGAATGCGGTGGCGTCTCTGTATTGAAGCTTGGAAGGTTGTTTGAAGGGCACACTAGCTTTCGACTTCACTGATTGAGCTGACTCCAAAGCGAAACTCCTCGATTCAATAAATTTTAGAAAGCATTGTAGGTTCACGTCATCTTCTTCCATTTCGGCGGTCTGTTTCGTGTCCGCATCTACTTTTTCGCTGAGTATGAACAGGAGCCACGTGTCACGATCCTCCCTATCCATTGCCTTTAAAGCACGAATTACCTCATCCGAAATATCGTGCAACGATCGTAAGCCGTGCGCTGAAGATAATGCTAGCGGAGGCTGAGTTAAAAATCGTTTGATATGCTGATTTGCTATTTCACGTGGCTTATCATACCTTGATTTTAGCTTCTCTAGAGCGAGTCCGTAATTTGCATCGTTAATTTTTAGATGCGAGATCAGTGAAGCCACCTCACCCGATAAATTCGTTTTTAAATAGTACAGCTTCTGACTATCTTTCAGTCCTGGGTTTTGGTGCACCAGACTGTCGAACAAGTCAAAAAAGGATTGCCATTCAAGGTAGTTGCCACTGAAGATAGGCATATTCATTTGTGGCTATTTCAGATCGGAAGGCAGAGATGTAGCAGTGTTTCTAGCCAACACGTGAGAAGCGGTAGGTAAGGGAGCCATGTTTGCCGCCATCACACGTAAAAATTCGGCTTGCTGGTCGGCCAGTTGACGGATGATGTCAGGTGGTTGAGGTTGCCCGGCGGCACCGTTTGCGCGATCCTTCACCAACTTAAGCATTTTCAACAAACGATTTTTCAGCAGAATATAAAAACTCTCAATTTTGCTCTGCCGTTGCACTGCGTCTTCATATTCTTCATCATTTTCACTCGCGTCGACGATTCGTTTGTGTACGACACAAAAGGCTGCCCACATCTCACTTAAAGTGTCCAATTCTCTTCACTTCTGCTCACTGTTTCTAGTGTTAAATACCACTATAATGCCGATTGGCAGAAGCACAACGGGGCCTGCACGGCGGCGACAGGGCCAATTCACGGGCACTAGCGGTTATATTATTAGTGTTTGGCGGCGAAATTTACACTAATCCGGCTCGAAGGACCATATGATAACGTGAGGTCCAAGAAAAAGCGCGGAAGGTCACTCGACGGACGGAATTGCCGGGGACTGTGTGATACGTACTCGATTAAAAGAAAAGAAGCGTCGTACTTCTATCAACTAACACTGATATATTTGAATTGGTAGAGGGTTTATATAATTGGTACAGACAAAGGGTAGAAAAAACTGTTGCCTGGACTTTTGATAAACGATGATAAAGATCTTATATATATATATATATATATATATATATATATATATATATATATATATATATATATATATATATATATATATATATATATATATATATATATATATATATATATATATATATATATATATATATATATATATATATATATATATATATATATATATATATATATATATATATATATATATATATATATATATATATATATATATATATATATATATATATATATATATATATATATATATATATATATATATATATATATATATATATATATATATATATATATATATATAGACATCATTGTGCTAGTGCACCAACGCTACCCGTTGGCGCAAAAATAATTTTAGATTGCTTTCGATCGTAGCACGTAGGGTGGATCTCTGTTCTTGCGCGAACTAATTTCTTCTGAAGATACTAACATTGTAGGTCCTACAAGTTTCTAAATACGGCACATTTTTGAAAACATAATCTATAAGCAAAATTTTTGACCAAGGCATAATATCTCGAAACCTACAGGACCTGCAAAGTTTGCATCTTCAGAGGATATATTTAAAATGATAGGACCTACAACTTTTTCGCACACACCACATTTCTATCTAGCCTTATTAAAAAGTAGATAACAGCGCCGCCATAGCGACTGAATTCCGAACTAGTATGATTCAATCAAATATTCTGGTTGCAGTTGAAACTTGAAAATTGGAGAACCAGCGATCCAACCAGCGACAATCGTACTTTCTCTTGTTCAAAGCAAGGAAATCACGTCGGAGGTTGCGCATTATTTTGCAATGATGCGCGCTGTTTCCGACGTGATGGATTAGCGATTGTCGCTGATTGTATTTTCCAGTTTTCAACTGTAACGATAATAAAGCACTAGGTACCATACAGCAACTTTTTCGAAGATGCCATAACACGCTGTTGTTGTAAACATCATGAGGACTTTTGATAAATTGTCGGAATGGGGTCCTGATATGTAACTGATCTATTGGTCTTGATTTCACAGTTGTCTAATAGCATCAATATCAAATTCCTGCCTGAAAACAAACCAATAGAAAATTCCAGAGTTCTGTAATCAATCATAATACTCAGATTTATTTTCAAATTGAGCTTGTTTCTGTAGAAATGTACTGTAATAAGGGTCTTTGGGGCCGTTCATAAACCACGTAGAATCACAAGGGAGACGGGGGGGTCTGGCAAAAGTCTACGTTTGTCTACGATGGGGGAGGGGGGGTCTATGAAAAAGTCTACGTAGCCTTATTTCTTGTTATTCTCGTATTACTAATTATAAATGGGATTTAAAGAGAGTTGTATTCAAAATGTCGGTCTATTCAGAGTAAAGCCATGTCAAGTGATCCTCGAATTTTTCGCAAAATCACCGATTTTCATGAGATATGTTTTATTGTATAGGGATTATGGTAAATAGCTTTTGGTATAAATATTTCGTTAAAACTCCTTTTTTCCTTTGAGATATTAACCCTTAAACTTTATTGCATGATAAAATTGTAAATTTTATATCTCAAAACCTACTGAAGATAATTGAATGAATTTTTGTACACTTATGGAATGATATTTACACTATCTCATAAAAATAATTTTACAATATAATTATGTGAATAACGGTACTTTTTATCTACTTAAAAATTTCAATTGTATTTTTTCTTGTGTTCTTTCACACTAAAAAATTTCAAAATGTATGTCAAATTACGCGTCAATCTCTCACCTTCAATAATCTGTATTAATAATTTTTCATTTTTGTTTCTATCGAGAGTTATGAATTATTTTGTAATGGTGCGTACCTTCAACGCACAACCCACTTTGATGCAGCCCGCGAGAACTTACATATTGGCAACGCCGCATGTAGCAACGTCCTACTGCGTATCGTTTTGGCAGAGCATACCTTATGTCCAAAAT
Source organism: Topomyia yanbarensis (assembly GCF_030247195.1). Classification (NCBI taxonomy): domain Eukaryota; kingdom Metazoa; phylum Arthropoda; class Insecta; order Diptera; family Culicidae; genus Topomyia; species Topomyia yanbarensis. The sequence goes on along the minus strand of NC_080670.1, from coordinate 84,881,838 downwards.
TGCCATCTTCGATATTAGAGCAAAAATATAAGCTTTTCTGTGCGGATGTTTAAAGGTGAACATATTCCGAGTAATTTGCATGGTTTTTAGTGTTATATTTTTCAGGAATTATTTAACTTTCTGTCATTCAAACTCTCAAACCGGCGCGCTCGGATGTTGGCAGTTGCTGTGCAAACTTGAGCAATGGGCATGTTTGAATCTGCATGTATATGACTTTTTTGCAAATTGACATATTTTACCACTTTTTATCGTCAGTTGGTTCTGTCTAGGTGTTAGCACAGTATATTTGCTCAAAAAACATTCGTTTGTTTTTATGTTATAAATATGGTTCGACCAACCGAATACTGTATTTCGTTAAAAAAAGTAATGAAAATTTTGAATTATAAATCGTTGATGATTTACTGAAATTTGATGAAGTAAATAATATCTTACTAGAACTTGGAGAACCACCAATTAACAGAATTGACAGAAGCAATAGCGATAAAGAAAACACGCCAATGCGATTGAAAACAGATTCAAAGTATTTTTTTTCGCAAGACACTTCGTTGTTTACAAGTAAGATCACTCAGTGGCCATAAACAAGCGAAGTAAAATGCTGTTTTCATAAAATGTTTCATTTTCCTGCATAATGTTGTAGACTAGTAATGAATTTGGATGAAACATCGACTAATAACATTTTCGTTTTTAACCTGGTATACACCGGTATAGTGAAAAAAAAGAGATAGACTGAAGTTTGAATGAGTATAGCCCCGACAATACTGGTGTACACTGTCAAAAACGAAAATGCCATAACAAAAGTGTCTTCGAAGATGGCAATAACATAAGCGTATTATATAAGTTATGTTTCGGTTCTTTGCGATACAGTTTAATTCCTAGTAACGTTAAATTATAATAAAAAAGTATTCATTAAACAAAATTGTTTTTGTTGTGCACCTCGGTCAAAAAAAATCTAAAAGTATCTCAAAATATCCAGAAAACCTTAACCTTTGATAATCCGTATTTAAAGGTTTGTTCTTTTGCACCAATCTAGAGATGTGGTTTCATTTAGTCATGCGATGCACGTTTCCTACGCGATGCGCAGTAGGACGTTGGGACATGCGGCGTTGCCAATGTGTAAGTTCCACCGGCCTGCATCAAAGTGGGCCGTGCGTTGATGGTACGCACCGTTACAAAATCATCCATAACTCTCGATAGAAACAAAAATGAAAAATTATCAATACAGATTATTGAAGGTGAGAGATTGACGCGTAATTTGAAATACAATTGAAATTTTTAAGTAGATGCAAAGTACCGTTATTCACATAACTATATTATAAAATTATTTTTATGAGATAGTGTAAATATCATTCCATAAGTGTACAAAAATTCATTCAATTATCTTCAGTAGGTTTTGAGATATAAATTTTACAATTTTATCATGCAATAAAGTTTAAGGGTTAATATCTCAAAGGAAAAAAGGAGTTTTAACGAAATATTTATACCAAAAGCTATTTACCATAATCCCTATACAATAAAACATATCTCATGAAAATCGGTGATTTTGCGAAAAATTCGAGGATCACTTGACATGGCTTTACTCTTCAGTATTTATGCAGACACTTCAAAGCTAGTACACTTTTGAGGTAATTACTCGTTAAGCGACCACTCAACCCAGAACCCACGATTATTTTTGGACAACCTCACACGGTGTTGTTTCTTGCATATATTTTGATATAATTTTGATCTAGGAATAATACAAAATGACAGTTCCAAAGACGATCGCCCAAAATTCCTCTCGAAGGAAGATTTTGGCTGTGAAATCATCTGAGACAGCACTAGTTAGCAGACATGCATGGACCATTAAATGCATGAACCATAAAAAGTTAAAAAATGGTCAAAGTTGAGCATTCTAACAACAAAGCACCCGATTTTTAACAATAAGTGGATTATTTTTTACATTTCTTACAAAAGAAATGTATAGGATTCGCTCAAATTTTGAAAACTTTTTCCGAGGCCCGGAGGGCCGAGTCTCATATACCAAGCGACTCAGCTCGACAAATTGAGACAATGTCTGTATGTGTGTGTATGTATGTGTGTATGTATGTATGTACAAAATGTCATGTAATTATCTCAGCAATGGCTGAACCGATCTTATTGAAATTAGTTTCAAATGAAAGGCCTAACGTTACCATTTGACACTATTATTTTTGATTTTCGATATGTTGTTTACTTTCTGAGATATGAGCAATTTTGTCAAAACACAACAGGTTTTTTGCAAATAACTTTCGAACAATACATTATTGTCCCACAAACTGCACATAAATAGAAAGCTTGTAAAAATACCTATACCTGTGCACGAGCGGCGGAGATATTAACCATTTTGTATTTTTAGTCCTCGCTTACCAATTTCCACTAATTAAAAATGAGATTGTTTCATACAGAGTATTGCTTTACTGGTGTTTTAGGGGCAAAACTAAACCGATTTTGAATATCGGGGTATGAAAACACATCTACGTGATTCAAGGAATTCGATGTTGAGAACATTTTGTGAATTACCTTTATAATAAATGAACTATTTCTCAAAAATCAATATATAAGTTCACTTCAAATACAAAATAATGTGTTGATAAAGAAACATTGAGTTCTAGTATTTATTCCTTGACTTAGGCATTGCGTTCAATCATGAGGTAAATGTTGAATGATATATCAATACACAGATCTACAAGTAATTCACCTAGTAGTGAGATAAAAGATTTCTAATATAATTATACTTGTGGCGTCACCGAAAGCAACTATATGTTTGAGGCCCAAAAATCTAGCGAAAATTTATCTCTTTTGCAAGATTTAGGTTATACTGGTTACGGCGCAAAAATTACTACTTACATTATTTATGATAAGAATGTAAGAATCAATATATCATAATAATATACCTATAAAAATAATGTCACTGCATTAACCATCATTTGCCATTCCTCACACGCCCCCCCGCATCTCTCTCTTTCTCTCTCTCTCTCTCTCTCTCTCTCTGTCTCTCTCTTTCTCTCTTTCTCTTTTTCTCTCTCTCTCTCTGTCTCTCTTCTATCGCATCTATCTAGCTATTTCTGTATCCATTTCTAAGTTGTGTGATAAGATCTTCTGCCAATCTGAAATATTTATTAATTGTAATTGCGAAGGTTTGAGAAAACAAAACTATTTTTTGTCTGCTGCTACATCAACTCAACTTTAATTCAATTGTATTCAAAGCCTGTATCTACACTATAATTAAGGAAATTCATAGCTATATCAGAAAAATATTTGGCTTAACTGGGTAATATGAAAGTTTGACGATGAAAATTTTCAAAAGAGACATTCCACGTGCGATATTTACACTATTCGTATCTCTATTGAATTTTGAATGAAACATATGCTCAAAGACTGAAAGCTGAAGCCAGCTGGATTGAACTTGTCATCAACGTTTCGAAGAAAAAATGCATGAGAGGAAGAGGTTCTAGAGACGACAATGTGAACCTCCCACCCGAGTTCGGATTGACGGTAACGAAATCGAGATGGTCGACGAATTCATGTATTTGGGCTCACTGGTAACCGACGACAATGATAACAGCAGTGAAATTCAGAGACGGATCTTGGCGGGAAATCGTGCCTACTTTGGATTCCGGAGGACGCTCCGGTCGAACGAAATTCGCCGCCGCACGAAGTTGATTATCTACAAGACGATATCTGTATATGACTTATTTATCCATATTTCCTGCACGAGAATTTGGAACGAAACAATATGAAAGCTATGAGGATGAATGGAAAGAGACTGCATTGCAATCAACTGATTGCACGGCTTTTATGCTATCGACATAGCCTAGACATTTCACACTATTTACTTCAATGCATATAAAAACTTTGAAATATCTACCTGTCTCATTCACGAATCGCATTCTCCCTGTCGTTCTCTGTGCAAGGGGCTTGAAAGCACATGTGACCTTGTGTCACTTTACTATATTCAATTGCGCGTTAAAATACTGGACCAGTAAATTCTATTCTGTACATAAATCTTTTTTTCGGGAATATGTGATCAAAAAATAAATTTCGAATTCCAAAGCAAATTGAACGTTCAAGGTTCCTGATAACTAATTAAGGTCCAACAATAAAGTAGAAACACCAGATAATCTTAAAACGACGCCGTCAAGTAAAGAAGCATGAAAACAAAAAGAATAAAACCAACAAAAAAAAGATGGAAGCCCCAGAAAGTCCATTGCATATTTAATAGCCTTTTCTCATAAGATGGGATTTTCAAAAACATTTCAAAACTTTCTGATGCAATGGTTCTCAAATTCGTACAATCCGGTTTATTCATTTTCATTCATTGTATTCACTGGATGAATAAAATCAATTTGATTCATTTAATTCATTTGATTAACTTGATTCATTTGATACATGTGATTCATGTGATTCATTTGATTCATTTGATTCACTTGATTCACTTGATTCATTTGATTCATATGATTCATTTGATTCATTTGATTCATTTGATTCATTTGATTCATTTGATTCATTTTATTCATTTGATTCATTTGATTCATTTGATTCATTTGATTCATTTGATTCATTTGATTCATCTGATTCATTTGATTCATTTGATTCATTTGATTCATTTGATTCATTTGATTCATTTGATTCATTTGATTCATTTGAATCATTTGAATGATTTGATTCATTTGATTCATTTGTTCAGTCATTTGTTTCATTTCATTCAATTTGTTAGTATGAGTCAATTTATTCTTTTATTCTTATAACTATTTCTAAATATAATCTTAATTTTTATTTGATTACCTAATCAAATTTCATTCGTGTATTTTATAATTTTGATTTACATTAATTTTTCTACTCATTTTATGAATTTAAAAACCTAGTATTTCATTTTTTGCTTTACTTTTTTAATTCGGTCGTTTTGTTGATTTCTATAATTTATTCGAGATTTTATTCGTGCAAGACTAGAAACTAGGGTTGGAAAAACCGAGGCATTTTGAGAAACCGGCATTGAAAATGAAAAAAAACCGGTAAACCGCTAAAAACAAAGAAAAAATGGAAATTAAATTGAATTTACAAAGCAGTCGCATTTAACTTGCTTTGATGCCAATTCCTACTTTATTAACAAAATAATCGCTCAACAGACGTTACTTGAGAACCACTGATGATCGCAGCATGAAAAAAGTGCATGTCGTCATGTTGTCTAACTCGCTTATTGTACCAAAAAGCACAGCAGGTTAGCTAAATGCAGTAGACAAAAAGAGACAAAAGAGATTCGACAAACCATTACTTCGAAAACAGACCTAAAATTGCTGTTTTCTCCTTATACAAATGCCTTAACATATACTGAAAATAATGCTCAAAAAATGTTTGAGCTCCAGCGCATCAAAAACGTTTTAGATTTGTAGTAGGTCAGGTTAATCTGTCTATTTTGTCACCAGTATTCAAAATACCCATTTTAACAGTCCTACTTCGTATATGAAACCGCTTAAGTTTCAATTCCACCTCGTCTTGAAAACCAGCGTTTATGTGCTTCCTTTTCCAATTGAGCATGGGCAGGATGACCGTACAACTCGTAATTGCTAGTCCTTAATTGAACAGAACAAGCATAATTTCACAAAAAATTTGCGAATGGAACCTGGGAGTAGCTATTCATCATCAATCGAGAGTTCTGTACGGTATAATGCCAATGGCGATGTCTGCCGTGTCCTTACAGCCATCTGGGAAGGAACGAAATGTTAGCGTAACAAATTTTGTAATGGAGACCGTGTACCTCTGCATCTCCACGTTTGCAACGGGCAGGAATTTTGTCAGTGGGGTGAGGTAAATAATTGCACAAGTCAATGCAACTTGGAGAAGTGTTATCATGTATTCATTGCTCTGGGCAGCTAGCCACCGAGAATTTATAACAGATTCTTAGATTGTTAAAAATGCAACTTCAACTCCGGACAACTGATTTTCGTGAGTGTTGTTTAGTTGATTCAAGCGATATGTGACTGCTGAATATGCTAATAGCTGTGTAATTGAAGATTTCGAAATATAAATAATATTCATCGTATTATTATAACCAATGAAACGACAAATATGAGTTGATTTCTCTCTCTACAAACGATTGAATATGATGCAGATTGTTATGCAATTAACATTCGCGCGCGTAATAACATTATTACTATTAGCAAGAATGATCGAAGGAAGGAAACTGATTCACTAATTTAATACAGCCATGTGCTGAAGATCAATCGAGCTGCATTCCACTGCTTATACAAAAACATTGAAGTGTCCCAAAACAGGCGATCTTACTTCTAACATTAGTAGGTGAAAATATTTTTAAAGTATTTCGAAAGCTCTATTATAAAAAAACCAATGAAAAATTATTTAAATAATTTTCGCTAAAAAAATATCTAAAATACCGGTTTTTCATTCATGCAAAACCGGTATTTCGGTATTTAATATATGGACGGTTTTACCGGTTTTCGGTAACGGCAAAACCGGTACTCCCAACCCTACTAGAAAACTAGAACTGTTTTCATCCCACCTCTAGTTGGGTGCATACTTCTCGTGAGTTCTGCAAACTAATCCAATAGTGAAATGTGTAAGAAATGTTTCATCTCACTGCTAGGTGGATTAAATCGGTTTTTAATCTTCCGACCATAATGTACCGTTTTTCTCTTGATCCCTTATTGCTCGGTCAACTTTCAATGTAAAAACATTACACTTTCACTTGAAAAACATTCGTGCATGAAATATACATATGTTAAATAGAAAATATCCGTACATAGCAAGTATGTGAACGGTACTCACCTTCAGGAACAGCTCTTTGGGCCGAAACGTTAACGTACAATGCAATCCAACTAAAACAGTATTATATCGACTTCCTTGACATGATTCAAAGTCTGTACTAACAGGTTGTCGTGCTCAATAATATTACAAAATTACAAATTACAAATCGAGTTCACCGAAATGTGTGCTGAAACATAATATTTACTGATGGCGAATCGATAGACTACTTTTTCTTAAGACCTCGGAAAACGAACAAGAATTTCCATAAGACACAACATAGGGTTACCCCCTTTTGGACGCCAGATAGTCCTGAGGTTATCACCATGATCAACTTTGACTGCTAATAGCAAAAAATCCAAAAAATAATTTTTTTTATTTCTCAAATGACAGTAATTTTTCGGGTTAGCCCTTTTTGGACGCCAGCCATACATTTGTGTTTCTGAGCAAACTCCGTTATGTGTGATGTACCACAAAAAGGAATTCTGATTAAGGGGTTATATACAAAGTTGGAACTCAAAAAATTGAAAATAATTTATTGAATATTCAAAAAGTACATACTTTTGAAAATATCTGTGCGAAATTTCACCCATATCGGAGAACTAGATTTCAAATTACAGTCGTTCGCAGCACGCTGGTTCTTCAACGAATATATTTAACACAAAAGTTTAAACGCAATTATCTCGGAATGAAGTTTTTGGAAAAGTACCGTTGCGGTAAACGTGATATCTCAAAAACTATTCATCTGATCTTCAAAACTTTTTTTTAATTGTTTTTATTTTCATTCTCGTGTACTTAAATGGTTCTTTTTTCATCAAAAAAATTTCAATTCTTTGCAATGAATTTTCGTTTAAAATTTTGAACACATCAAAACATGTTTTTCTAGCAAGAAAATTATTTTTTTTGGGAACCGATCCGTTCAAGTACACCACAATACATTTTTATTCAATAATCTATTTAGTTTTTGGATTTCGGTTAAGCTTGGAGAGCGTTCACCGCAAATCTCAGCCAAAAAACACGATTCGGGGGATAGGCCATAGCTCTGACAACCTAGATTATTTTTTTTTTAATTCAACTTGTTTTTTCAATTTTCGATAGTGCTCTAACGAACTGTCTTTCGCTTTTTCAAATAAAATTTGCATAAAACACTTTAAAAAAAACACGAAATTTCCTCACTTTTTCGCCCTTTAAGTAAATGAGAATTAATGAAATCTAAACTTGGTTTGGCTTAGCAATCCAATGCAATATGCACTATGTTATATTTCTCCTTAGCGGAGAAAAAAATTGGTAAGCCCTATTTTTTCTCAATTAAAATCATCTATGCGCATGAAGAGCACAAAACCTATAACTAAATTAGTTAAGGATTTTTGAGTTCCGACTTCGTCTCATCAGAATTAAATTTTGTTATACACAACATCGTACACGAGCTGATTTAATCAAACCTCATAGGGAACTCTTCCCTTACAAGTTTCAAAGCGGGCTAATAAACGAAACGGTACCTGCTTAATAAGTGCACAGTAGGTACACAACCATTGCTTTGACAGACTTCATGCTTGATAAATAAAAAAATAAATTGTAATTTTCACATATTCCGTCATGTGAAATCTCTCGCCAAAAGTGAAAATTTATAAAGTAAGATTTCTGAGAAAGTGACATTTGACAACCCACAGCTCCCAAAAAATTATGATAGCAAAGATTGTTTTACGCTAGATATAAATATTATTCAGTTCACTTTTCGGGCACTCTTTTGAAAACGTCTGGGAAATGAATCGTTCAAAAATTTGCTCAACTCTCGTGTAGGTTTTTAAAGCACAGTAATCTGGCGAAGAGCGCACTTCCGCGTGTTGTGTTAGCCACCACCTCATACATATTTGCGCGAACTCGTTAGAATGAGTCAGTAGATATACGAACGTGGTAGCGACTGGACGAATAACTTCACACAATCATTTTTAATCGGTGAGAATCAGTCGTATTTATATTTTGCTGATGCTAATTTGTTAAACTTGGCCCTCTATAGTGAAAAAGTGTGGAACAGTGTTAAATCCAACGCAAAAGAAGAGGTTGCTATAAAAACCTAGTAAACATAAATCAAGTCAAGTTGCGTTGATCGTATAGAACTATCGTGACTGATTCTCCCTAAGTTAGTTATGTGCTTGTGAACTTTTTTGTAATTCTTGTATCGATTTGCGGCAAAATATTCAAGTACGGGTTGAGAGGAAGCGTCAGTGTAAATGAAGGTAAGAAATTGTGCTGTGTTTTGTTATCGGTGTCTTTCATTGAGTTCCCCTAATTCTATAGTACCTTTAGTTGTACTGATATGCTTGTGTAAGTGAGTGAGGGTTTAAGCAGTGAGTTGGTGGTGTGATTGTACACAGTATTGCAGTTCAAACGGCACGGCCGGAGCAAAACAAAATGCTGAAAATTGAATTTGGCGTGAAGTGACCATGAAATTACTAATTTCTCGACAAACATATGATTACGGCCTAAAAGCCAACTGTCAAAATCCACTTTGAATGGAAATTCCGGACAAACCGTTACACGCCAATCACAGATGTTGGTAGTAAATGAAAGAGAAAAGTTTTCTCTTTCATAAACTGTTGTGAACTGTGTTCGATTAGTAACGGTTTGTCTGGAATTTCCATTCAAAGTGGATTTTGACAGTTGGCTTTAAGGTCGTAATCATATGTTTGTCGAGATTTGTTTTGAATGGTTTTGCGATTTTTCTCTGTTTTTTATATTTTTCCATTAACAGTATAATCCTGTCACAACCCTGTCAATAAAAATGCGGACGAACATGGTCAAGCGATTTAAAAAGTTTGACGTTTGACTCAACTCGCCTGTGCTGATTGCCCCTAGGAACAAATGCAATTTGCGAATGCTATTTAAAGGCAATTTCAATACTTAGACAAATTTTCTGGCGGCTGAAATGGACTTGGTTGTTTTTTGCGTTTTTCAAACATGGCGGTTCATGTTTGGCTTAAGTTTAAAATTGTTTTTTGAACAATTGGCGTGTTCCCGCTTGTATTTTGTTTGTTTAGTGCACTTAATTTATCCAACGAATGTAAAAAATTGTGGAATCGTGTGTAAGTATAGTGGAACAAGATCTCTGACCTAAAGTCTAAATGAAAGTCAGATTGTGATAAGTTTTGGTGTGCAATACGAATTTCACCATCGATTCTTCCTACAGTCTGGTGGTGATTACCTAGTGTACTGATAAATTTATGTGAGTAGATAGTGAATCCGAAAATAATTATTATTTTTAATTTTCATATCAGGCAATTAAGGGTGATTAAATGGCGCGTTCCCTGGGCGATTTAAGGGCGGGTAGAACAGCAAAAAAATGACGGCGGCAAATCGCCCAAATGTTGCATTTAAAATAGCCCCCTAATCGTCAGCAAATTGCTGGCAAATTGTAGGGCAATTAGCGCATCCGAGTTGGCAAACAGCCCCCCGTTAGCCAGCAATTTGCCCTTTTTGACTGGGAATGAAATGATGGGTGAAATTATTTTATTGGTTATATTTGATTCGTGCGAAACTATAACATGTACTATGTAAAGTCCATTTACCGTTCAATTAGCAGCCATTGTTACTTTCAAGGCTCATTAAAAAATATTAAGAGACTAGCTGTAACCCGGTGCGCTTCGCTACACCCATCAGGACTAAACGAAATATTATAAAAATACTAAAAATAACAAATATTTTTGCTCGCGGATAGACCATTTTCTTAGTTTGACCACCTGGAGCACATTTAAAATAATTGCTCTGTTTTTCTACACACAAATCCCTTGATATCATTCGAATTCCAGGTAGCAGTACATCTGCTCCTTTATATTTTCTAGTTACAATGGTCGCTTAAATGAAATTTTTCAACCAAAGCACAGTTGTGGTGGGTCGATGTTGCGCAGTAACTAATATAATAGGCACACAAAGTTTCAATTGCAACACATGCGGTGCACAGTGTTTCAAAACGACGTTTTCATGATCAAAATTCAATAACTTCTGAACCATTGGTTTTGGAGAATGGATTTTTTCGAAGAAGTTTCTGGATATAGATGGATCTTTTGATATAATGAATTGTGTGATTAATCCCCTAAAAGTGACATAGAAAATTTATTTCCCCAAACAATTTAGCTAGAAGCTCACTGTCTTCAGTAAAGTTCTAGAAAATATCGTGAAAATCATTACTGAAGATACTTAAGCTCTATATAGTAACAGTAGCGAGATATGTAAGTTTGCTTGGGATAGACCCCTTCAAAACAGTTTTTCCAATATAATTTTTTACGATTACTTTTTATTATTAAAAGTGTCTTCTACAAAGTTGTTGAAATCGATAAAATACACATTTTTTTATAACAACGATGAATCCGTAGCTCTCGAAACAACAAAGTTATTGTCAATTTTCGAATATTTTTTTATCAATTTACACCTTAAGCAACTTCCTTAATCGCAAAAATTCGTAGAAACAACTTTATTCTTTTGATTAAATATAAAAAACCTTCGTCTGACTGAGATCTGCGCTGGGTAGGTTACGTATAAAACCAATACTCCTGAAAGCATGGTGGATCGACTGAATTAAATAATTCAACACGATAATCCATAGATTTATATGCGTAACAGAATTACCATTGATTTTATTTTGGATGGAGTAGTGTATGAAATTGAAGTCAATATACGCAGTCGATTAATTCTTCAACAGATTGTATTATTTTACAAAATCATGTGGAAATGTGGTGCAAGTTATTGTTGCATCGATTAACATTTTCCCAACCCATATATCTAACTTTTTTTTTGGCGAATTACCCTGCGAAGATGACTATAAGAATCATTCAATACAAGTATGTACATATACTGAAAAGTTCTATTTTCGAAACATATTTCCAATGATACGAAGACATAACGGAGTGTTGATGGACGTGGGTAAAGTTAATTAATAAAAAATAGCACATTTAAAAAAAATATTTTGGCGATACAGAGAGTGTTAGTATATTCAGTCACTTTCCATAAAATAACTGCACAATTGAAAAATATTTCTTCAAATATCATAACAGAATACTGAAAATTGAGCCAGTGACAGAGGAATCTCTAGAGGCAACTTGCACAGTTCTTCTACATATCCCCAGGTATTGATCGAAGTTTTTATTTCTGCAGCTAAAAATGCAATTTTCGCTAAAAAATCATGAAACTTATTTTTGTGAACAAAGTTATGATGACAATTTGGTTCAGTAGATTTAGAGTTATGCTGTACAACGTATTTATTCGAAATGTCTCCTGAAGATTTTCAATATGCTGCGGTAAACATTAAGGAAAATATTGCTTAAATGTTGCATTATTGTCTGAATAGACTAACACTCTCGGCATCGCCAATTTTTTTTAAGCGCGATATTTTTTTCAACAATAATCGTACCCTCTTAAGCAAGAACTGATTTCATCAGTAGGTGTCGACTAACGGATAAAATTTGACGAAGATCGCGGACCACGCCACCAAATATTCGATTAGTTCCTTTTATGAATCATCGTGAATTCGTCGGATATAACAGTGTTGCATTCTTTCAGCATTTTGATTACATCCGAATTTTGATTGATATTGTAAGTAACGTTTTCCGCAAGCGCAAGAATTAGTGGCTATTTTAGGGCAGAGCTGTTCGTCCATAATCCAGCAATGTTGATTTAACTTCAGATGAAGCGATCGCAAGTGTAATTTTCAATTTAATTTTCGACAAATTCATGCAATTCATCAGTATTATATTGTCATTCGCGTAATAGATCTCTATCAAATAAAATTCTTGCCATTTCATGTATGTGCTGGTAAACATACATGCAACAAAATTTTAGATTTTTGAAGTAATTGATAGATATTACATCAGACACCCTTCCTCTTCTTCAGATTCTGAAACCAACAATCATGTCCACCGTCTTGGTGGAAGAAATACTTATGCGAAATCATATATAATATATACAGCTAAAAAAAGTTCTTAAGTACACCCCCCCCCTCTCTCTCTCCCTTTCCCCAGCTTAGGTACTTCTCCCCATCGTGCACTAAAACCACCCCATAACGCCTAGTGGAAGGAATACTTATGTCAAAATTGAACTCATCGGTAATAATCACATTGAATGAATAGATAAGGATTACTTCAGAACCCACTTCCCCTCCTCCCCCCTCTCTTGGTCCAATCCCATCATCCATTGGCTCAGTAGGAGAAATACATATGTCAAATACTAATAAATATGGAGACAAATAATTCTTTGCCTAAAAAACAACCCCCCCCCCCCCCACTTAAGCTCAGTGTACCCCCCCCCACAAAAAAACCATACCATGAACATCTTCCTGGGGGAAAGAATACGTATGCCAAATTTCATCAAGATCGCACTTGTAGTTTAGAAGTAGTTAGCGGACATACATACAAACATACATTTCTTTTTATATATATAGAAGAAGATATTTTAACCTAATATTCATTTTCATCTAGAGTAAATATTAATGAACAAATACTAAGAAAATATAAGCTGAAATAAACGTAGAATGAAAAATAGCCGAAATTAACTACTCTATAGTAGGGGAATTGTGGGAAAAACCGACACTGTGGGTAAAACCGACACCCCACAACTTTTCCTAGAAATCAAATTTTTATTCATTTCATAATGATACAATATTATTAGTACGTTTATTTAGAGCATTTGAAGAAAAATTGGATTTACGTTAGTGCGCCGAATGTCATAAAAATTAACAAAACATTCGACAGCAGCGTTCATACTGGTCTGGATGTAAAATTTCGTTGGTAGATTTTATGGTTTTAACCGAACGAAAGCTTTTCAAATCACCCCATTTTTCAGTACCTATTATTATCGGCCTGTCCTATGATCAACTAGGTGCATTGAAGACGAGTTTGAAAAATTCAATATTTTTAATTGCTTTTATAAAAAAATGTGCGCTGTTGGGGTAAAACCGACACCCTATGGTTAGGGTAAAACCGACACCCTGTTTAGATGGTTGTGTATAGTTGCGATTCATTTCAAAATACTGGGGATCTTTGTGACACTTCAATTAGCCTATTAGAACACTATAGTATTAGCAGAAACACACAGAAATACTTTTATTGTGTTTATTTCTTGTAAGTCTCTTTAAAAATCAAAAATTGGAATTTTTGCTTATCTGATTCTAACGAAGCTTTTGCTATTTCTGCAAAAAGGTCATCAAACCGAATTTATAGTGTTCTCTTGGTTTGTCATAGACGAATTTTATCACAATGAGACAATGATATTATGTATACCCCAATAGATCGTTGATGATCAGAGTCTGAAAAATCAAATCTGAAAAAGATAGTTTTACTAAGAAGTGTGTGTGTCACTTACAAGTGAATGAATCCAATTAGCAGAACGTAGAACGCTTGGAAATCTTCTCTTATGAAATAAAATGACACTGGAGGTTGCAATGATGTGCGCAAGGATTATTTGGAAATACTCATATCAATAAATAATCCTATAGCATAAAATACTCTTATTTATAGTACTACGCTTTCGAACTTTCTTCCCCACACTACATGATGAAGCAATAAAAAGCACATATTTGCATCATACATACTCACACTTTATTAATCACGCATATATCTCATTTTTAATAAAGATAAAGATTTTAATAAAGTGGAGAGAAAATAAATTAAAGGGGGTGTCGATCTTACCCCTATGGGGTGTCGGTTTTACCCGCAGTGCTTACAAAAAGTCACTTTGTTTTCCAAGTTTTACAACCAATATTTTTTAATAAAATTAATTTTTTGAAGTGCTGAAAAAATTAAGTCTTGTTAAGAATTTTCTGAAGAAGAATTCTGCATAAAAATTATAATTTTATTGGTTTTGTGGCAACTTAGAAAAAGTGTTAAGCTTAAGGTGTCGGTTTTAACCATAATTCCCCTACCATTCACCGATTACTACAAATAATAGGTATTTTAACAAACGCTGACGCCGGAAATTTTAACAAACGCTGACGCCGAAAGGTAGATCGGCGGCGCGCCGCCGACGCCGTTTTCTCACGCCGACAAGTCGCGAACTCGAAAATTGTTGACTCATAATTTTATCCACAAATCTAGGAACATTGTCTATGGTCCGAATATAAGACATTAACTGATTCATGATTTATCACGTATTGATCTTTATTTGGTATTAGTGGTTGTGAGTTAGATCACAAAGTTAACAAAGTCTTGATATTCTCTCGAAAATCATTACACGACACTCGGAATATAATTCATGGATCCATTCTTGCCTGGTCAACTGGTTATGATTGCGAGCACATAAGTTACCATTCTCCATTCGTGCGCGTAGAATGGTACACAAATTCAAAAAAACACTTCCACTTTTAAGATATACTTTATTAAATTTACGATAATGTGCCTGATCTTAATCTTTGCACGTAATCAATTTCACTGGAACGTAGTGTATTATTCATCGATTTTTTAACCGATTCATGATTCCTAATATACTAGACACGATTCACCAGTCGAGCTCGTGAAATTGTTCATGATATAGTTCATGAAATAATTATTTTCCACATAATCTTAATATACTTACGTAAACAATTACAAGAAATTCAGACTATTATTCATTGATTATTCCCTCTGCTCTTTGGTTTTGAAATTTCTATGTGAGCTATTGTGTACAACTGCTAGCAACCAGTCTCATAGGCGCGAGCATTAGATACAAGGAAACTACTAGGATCTGTAACCCTGTTATTCTTTTGTTAAGATTCAGTGTTCGAAATTAAATGAAACTGTGCTGAGCACCAAAAATACGTTACCTAGTCACAATTCATGTCCGTGAAATAATTAAGAAAACTATAAGACACGTGACTCTGTGTAAGGGGGTCTTCCGAACTCACTTCTCAGGCGAGTATGTACTTGTTGTAGACTTGTTGTTGGTGACCCTCACCATAAACCCTTCGTTTTAAGATTTAATATGCGTTTTGATGACGGTGAAGCTTTTGATACAATTAACGACGACTTCAACTTTAACTTTACTCGATGCAACTTCGATGAAGTCTCAATGGCCATTGGTGCACTCAATTGGCGTGACATGCTGGTTGGAAATGACTTAGATCAAGCAGTTGTGGCGTTCTATGATGCCATATATGAGATTCTTCGCCGTAATGTTCCTAAAAACGTGTCAGCAGAAAAGCATAATATCAATTTCCGTGGTGGAACGCTGAGCTTGGTCGCATACGCAACGTACACCGGAAACAACGAAAGCGATATTTACATCATAGGACCGACGAAAATAAAACTATTCTTCGTCAAACTGAACTGCAATATGAAACTGCCCGGACCAGTGCATTCGGTGAATATCTGAACCAAGTTCAGCGCAGCCTTCGAAATAATACTTCGACATTCTGGACATTTATAAACAGCAGAAAACGTTCCGTGGGTGTACCAGAAAATGTCTATCTTCGAGACAAAAATTCACAGGCCGCTGTCGAGTCGGCTAACCTTTTTGCAGATCACTTCCGAGATGTATTTTCCAGCCCTCCTGACTATCCATCGCAACAGTACCTTGAAACATTGCCAACGCATAATATCAACCTTCCTCTTCCTAAAGTAAATGATTCTGATGTAGCGAGCGATATGTTCAGCGTTGATCCTTTGAAAGGGCCTGGTCCGGATTGCTTGCCTCCTGTGTTTATAAAGCATTGTGCCCGAGCACTTTCTGCACCAATAAGTATTATTTTTCAGCGTTCAATCTCGGAAAATATTTTCCCAACGGCATGGAAAGAAGCTGCTATAGTTCCTATTCATAAGGCTGGAGATAGCCACAATGTTGAAAACTACAGAGGAATCTCGCTGCTGAACTACCTAGCTAAAGTTCTGGAAAAGTTTGTGTACAATGCGATGTACGCTGCTTCTTTCAACATAATCGACGAACGACAACACGGATTTATGAAAAACGCTCCGCCACTTCGAACTTGATGACGTACACGAGCTTTCTAGTTCCAGCTGTAGAGAAGCGTCAACAAGTGGACGCTATATATTTTGATTTCGCAGAAGCATTCGACAAGGTGCCCCACAACATTGCTGTTTTGAAGCTGGAGCGACTAGGCTTTCCTGAGTGGGTTACCAGATGGCTGCATTCTTACCTCTCACAACGATCTGCCTTCGTTAGAATTGGCACTAAATGCTCAAGCGCATTCGTAACGCCAACCGTTGTGCCTCAAGAAAGTCACGTAGGGCCACTGATCTTTCTCTTATTCATCAACGACCTCTGCACCCGCATCAACTCTGAAAAACTGCTCTATGCTGATGATCTGAAAATCTTTCGTTCAATTGCTTCAGCACTCGATTCTGCTGTGCTCCAAGACGATATAGCCAATATAGAGGAATGGTGTTTGCTGATGTGCAGATCAACATTGATAAATGTAAGATGATAAGTTTCGGATGCTCGGCAAATATAAGGCGTTGCGAATATACTCTTCAAGCCTGTGTCATCGAGCGGGTGGATTATATCCGTGACCTGGGAGTGTTATTCGACAGAAAACTTCGTTTCGCCGACCACATCACTGCAACAACGGCGAAAGCTTTTGCAACATTGGGTTTTCTAAAACGGAACACAGTCGATTTTGTGGATTTGTACGCACTGAAATCTTCATACAGCGCACTGGTCCGGAGCACTTTGGAGTATGCTGTACAAGTATGGGCGCCATACAACGCCGTTCAAAGTAGCCAACTGGAGCGCGTTCAGACAAGTTTTGTACGATTTGCTCTCAGAAAATTGCCTTGTAACGACCCTATCCGTCTTCCGCCATATAATAATAGATGCATGTTGCTAGATTTGCCAACGCTGGAGTCTCGCCGCACGTTCTTGCAAAGAATGTTTCATTTTCGATATGTTGTCGAACAATATTGACTGTCCCGACATTCTCTAAAGGATTCATTTATTTGTTTCCCCTCGTGATATAAGGAATCGTCCGCTTCTGTGGATTCCCAGGCACCGCACAGCATATTGCCAGAACAATCCGCTAGACAGATGTTGTAGCAGATTCAACGAAACTGTTTTAGTTTATGACTTCCATACCACTAAATCTAATTATAAGTTAGTAATTAGAAATTTTTAACATTGACACTAGCAATAGTATTAAGTGCAATCTGTACGATATATATCTAAAGATGTAATAATAAATAAATAATGTACTAAAAAAATCCGACGGTAAGCTCAAGACTAAAATATCACGATAACACGACGAGAATTTAAAGTTAATACAAATCAATGTATCATCAAGTTATGAACTAGAATCATAAAAATATTAAACATATTCATACACAACCACCTCCTAAACATTTGAGTATAATGCCATCTTTTTTCTTGCGTAAACTAGTTTTGTGAAAACACAAAAATTATTTTCAATACGAGGTTTATTTATCATTGATTGACTAGTGACCTATTTTGAATTTTTTTTCTCGAAGAATAGTTGGGCAGAGTGATGTTGACTTTTCGCGATGCTGGTGTACTAATGTGGCGATGCAGATGGTTAGCTTTCTGGTCTCATATTGCGAATTTTACCCCAAAATCCTCACAGCAAAATAATTTTGTTACACGAAAATAAGCTCACACCGCATCTACCATAGTTTGGTTGTTGCGGTGGCTAACAAAAACAACATTTAACACTCTCTCTAGGATTGTGCATAAGATGTTCGGTTTGTTTATTTGCTGTCGCCCATGCAGTTTAACGTGAGAACATTTATTTTTCTGCTTTAAAAATGTGCACGAAAGTCTATCTACAGATGAAACGGGCAATAAATTATTCATCGTGTGATCTAGTCCCACTCAGGAAAGATTTTCAGTGTCAATTGCATCAGCCCGGTATCACAGACAAAAAAGACGTAACACGAGATGAATTTTCATCACTCGTAGAAAAAACGGTCGATTTAAATAACAAAAAATGCGCCATATCAGCGAGCGTGGCGTTAGTGAAGAGAATTTGCTAAATGCGTTACTTAGTTTCCGCACCCACCAGAAAACGTTACCGTCTTTTTAATCTCATGCAAACCAAAACAAACAAAATGGGCCGGAAATGTGAAATTCATTCTTGTCGAAGTACCCAAGGCGGGAGTTGTTCACAAAAATTTCTTAAGTTACAACACGATGCCGATCGGTGAGTAAGCACATAATAGGATGTTAGTAATTTAATTGATTCGGTTTATCGAATCTAACTAGATGTATGCAATGGATTAGAATTTGTTGGTCCCTGGAACTGCTGGAGAAATTGGCGGGGTGCAGGTGCTACGAAACCTAGAGATACGCTCAGACTATTTTCAATCAGGCTTGTTTAGTGATCAATTTCAACCCAACAGGAGCTAAAACAGCTAAAAGTCGTGGAATTATTATGAATGATAGTAACTGTATATTTAGGTTTCGTCGGGGTGTAGATCTGTATAATTCCAGCACATCCAGCATACTTTGCACTCAAGATAGAAGCAAATCTTAAGTTGAAAAAATGTAGTGGAATCGTATGCCTTATCATCGCGGTGATTTTGTTCTTACAAGAAGTAAAAGTAAACGTCAGCCTGGAAAATAAAGTAATGTGTCTACCTTGAAAGGTATCCTTACACGATCATTAAAAGTGACATTTCTGCGCGGTAATGCCATTAATAACGCCTCGTGTTAGGGTACCTGATATCTGCGGGGTTCTAAAAGAGCGACGATAAGGAAGACTAAATAGAAACAAAAAACAACGAAACGACAACAAGAATTAACTTCCTCAAACAAAACAAAAACTGTTTTACCGTTGCTTAATTTCCCAAACAATTATTATGGGTCATTGAAATACAGTCGTTACTCTGAATGCTTTAAATTTGTCCATTGCAATCATTACTTCATTCGAGGTATGTGACATTGACAATTATTCTATTTCGTTCTTCAAATTTTACAACTGTAAAAATAGTTCCACCTTTCATTTATTATCTTGTATTTTGCAAGTAGGGTGGGCACTATTGGAGCTTCAGTTGAAAATAAAATTATTTGATCTGGTTGCAAGAATTACATTTTGTGCAATGTGTTCAACAGATGTCGGTAGTACATCGTGGGCAATGATTTTTTTAGAATTTTTCTCAAGCTGTAACGTCTATTTGTATGTGCTGTGAAGTCTGGAGAAACCGAAAATTTGGGAAAGAAATTGTACTGCTAAGATTTTTTTTAGCTACATGGCCGTCAATATTCGTCACGTCGACACACGCCGGCGCGCCGCCGCCGATAGGATCCAACGGCGTGACGCCGCCAACACCGCCGACCAAATATGTCGCTTACGCCGCCGCCAATTAAAAATGCATCGGCGCACACCTCTACTTCCAATCGATATTTCGTGTGAGGTCATACGAAATATTGATTGATTTCAATGGCCTTGAACCGTTATTGATTGATACTACGATCGGCAGATGGTCGCTGCCGGTTCCACGTGCAATTTAACCGCAGCGATGTTGAACAGAGGGACAAGTCTAATGCGCTCGGGCGCGCTGGAGGAGCAGGAATCCGTGTCATTTCACCCGTGTTTAAAATTGTCAAATTGAAGTTATCGCGAAGATCGTGAATTAAGGAAGACCGGTTATCATCATAGAGGCAACCCCATTCTGTACCGTGAGAGTTAAAGTCTCCTAAAACTAGTCGCGGTGCTGGCAAGGATTCTAAGACGTCTTGTAGCCGTCGGTGCCCAACCGCGGGGTTGAGGGGAATATATATGGAAGCTATGCAAAGGCCTTTGCCTTTGATTGTTACTTGACAAGCGACAACTTCAATACCTGTTATCGAGAGAAGGTTAATTCTGTAGAAGGAATAGCACTTTTTGATCCCCATAAGCACTCCTCCATAGGGGTGTCTCGATCCAAGCGAATAATATTAAAGTCGTGGAAGTTGAGATCTATATCGGAAGTTAACCAAGTTTCCATTAAGGCAAATGCATCGCAACTCAAATAATTTATTAAAATTTTGAAAGAATCGATTTTCGGGATGATACTTTTGCAATTCCACTGTAGAACAGTGATCAAATCCGTGACCTCGTTCGATGAGTTAGCCATCGAAGGATACAATCGCTGAAAGGAGGGGCCATTTAGCAGTCAACTGCTTCAAAAATGTTCTCACTGTAGGGAGAAAAGCTAACATAAAACTTTTAATAGGATCAGTAATATTGCAAGTATTTATTATCCAGTCCACTATGTCCGAGAGTTTGATAATTCCAGTGCCGCGAATATTCTCGAACTGAAACAGAGGAACACTTGGGATTTTTGATGTTTCGGGAAGTGCTGGGAACTCCTTCTCTGAGTTTAATCCTCCGAAACCAGGAGCTACTTGCTTCGGTTTGTTTGCAACACTTCCAAGAGATGTCACTTTCTGAGCCCCGTCAAGGGACACCTTCTGGCCTTTACAAGGAACTTTAGGAGAGGAAATGTTCCTCCTCTTCCTATAACTTCTAGGCACCCTAGTAAATGTACCCTCTTGTGAGTCACCAGCCTCGCCCTCGTCAGGAGGCAAGTGAATATAGATGTTTGCTGAGGATGGTGGCGTAGCATTCTTTAACATTTCTGCGAAAGAATGTTTGGATCGTCCCGCAAGGGAACGTTTCAGTTTATCCCCGCGTAGTTTGTACGCGGGACATGCCGAGATATCATGCAGACTCTCCGCACAGTAAGGACACTTTTCGGCTTGCTTACTGCACGAATCATCTAGATGATTCTCCCCACATTTTCCACAGCGGGCCTTATTGCTACAATGGATGGCTGTGTGACCCAATTGTTTACACTTTGTGCAATTCATGACCCGCGGTACAAACAGACGCACAGGCAGACGAATCTTGTGTAAGAGGATGTAGTTCGGCAAAGCGGTACCAGCGAAGGTCACCCGATAAGAGTTTGATTGGGGATATGTATTTGAACCATCCCCCGAAACTACTACTGAGTGCAAACGCTTGCACTCAAGTATTTTCACTGGCTGAAGTAAACGGTCTCTAAAACGGCCAAACCCGTACTTCAGCAGATCCTCGCACGTCAAACTCTCATCGGTGACGACGACTTCGGATTGTACCTTTACAACTGGAATATACACGTTATAATCCCGCGTAAAGTGCTCACAGCAAGCAATATCGTTTGCCTGCTTTGAGTTGGCTAGCAATACCCATATCTTGTCCGAGCGGACCTTTGAAATTTCGGTCACAGCCGAGAACCGTTCTGTCAGGTTTTTAGAAATCTGAAGAAGTTTCAGTGATTTAGTCTTGGGCCAAAAGAAGACCACAAATGGACCAGTTGAGAGTTCTGGATAGCATTTGGGCCGGGGGGAGCCTTAGAAGTTGAACCCGATTCAACTTCCATTTTCCTATCCGGAGAGGGAACCATAGAAAACATCAACGCACGGGGTCAGCGCCCGCGCAGACGGAAGAAAGCAATAAATGTGTTACAAAAGACAAAAACCACTTAGCTTTAAACTGGTGTCCAACGACGAACCGATCCAGCTTATACCGCTGGCTATTGTTTAATCCTCACACGCGAACAAAAGACTTAGGACCGAACCGAACTGACAAAATAACCTTGAATGCGGATTAGCACTATTCTTTATCGTTATACACAGCAACAGCGCACTATAAAAAAAATTACTTCTGTCTCGATGGAGATATATATATATATATATATATATATATATATATATATATATATATATATATATATATATATATATATATATATATATATATATATATATATATACATATATATATATATATATATATATATATATATATATATATATATATATATATATATATATATATATATATATATATATATATATATATATATATATATATATATATATATATATATATATATATATATATATATATATATATATATATATATATAGTTTCTTATTTGATTTAATTAATTGGTGTATCTACAATTATTGTGTCATTCACAATCAAGGGAATTATTTCGATTATCTCGCAGTCTTTACTTGTTTTGGGTATTTCCAGAATCATGTCATTTTTACTAGCTATTTTTGGTGTTGCATAATTCAACGCGTCTTCTGGGAAAGTTGTCTCAATGCCTTGTTTATTGAGAATGGATTCGATCATGAGTATTTCTTTGATCGTTAGTAACTTGCTGTTTGGTAGTAGCACTTGGGCTCTCAAAATGGCATCTTCTATGTCTTCGAGAATGCTATTTATTGCATCTAGAGATAGCAGTAAAGTGATAGCGTCTATTTCTTTAAGTAGAATGGTGTTGATTAAGTTATGATGCCCGACCAGTTTGTTGATGGTGTCGCTGATTTTTGTTATCCTTTCATTGATGACTTCGTTGACTTTGACAGGGCACAAATCCTTATTTCATACTATGTTGCGTTTCGGCTTCGCCTCATCAGAAACCGACACTAACTTATTGTCGGAATAGATTAGCGCCGGCTTGACGCAAATCCCTTAAAACTAAAACAATGTTTCAATCGAACGACTGATCCAAACGTGATGTCCCGTTCGAGCAAAAGTTCTGTTTATGCCGATGAGACACAGTGAAGCCGAAACTTGTCTTGGCTTAGCAGGCCTATGCGAAAGCACTATGCTATATTCCACCCTAAGGAGGAAAATTTGGTAAAACCCAAAATTTCTCACTAGGGTGAAAATTTGTTGGTAAAAACCAGTCTTTGTACAGCAGGGCACAAATCCTTATTTCATACTCCTTATTTCATACATTTTAGAAATTTTTTGTTAAGAGCATTTCGATTTAAAATGGCGTTTAGAATCATATTCAAAAAGAAAATTGCATTTTTGACTGCAAATAGTAAGAATTATAAAAAAATGTCAAAAGTTGTTGTTAGGAAATTTTTTTTATTGAAAGCTTTTCCAGGATCCAAATACACTAAAAAGTTGCTTTTACGTCTTTAAAACGATAACCATTAAATTTTTGACATTTTTTGATGGGGTAACGCGAATAACTTTTAGAAAGAGCATAATTACACGAATTGATTGTTTTTGAAGGAGCAAAATTTCAAATATCTCGAAAACTATCGCATTTTGGAAGATTTTTGTTAAATGCATTTTGATTTTAAATGGTGCTTAGAATTATATTCTGTAATAGAATTACAATTTTGTATGTCTATTAGTATGAAATTTAAAAACATGTACGAAGTTATTGTTAGGAAAACTTTTTTACCAATTTTTTCTCCATCATGCAATCACATTCAAAATATTTCTTTTCTCTTTAGGTTTTTGGTAACAAAATATAAAAAACTTAAAAAAATGGGTTTTTTCGCAATTTAAATTTTTATTTTTTTGAAAAATGACACATTTTTTTATTTTTTTCAGACAGAAGTATTCATTCCCTGTAACTCGTTCTCAGATAGCTTTGCTGTATAAAATACAGTAATCGAACAAAAAATTTTTGAAATTCATATACGTAGAAACGTTTACGCCCTTTTGAAAAGTTGCTCTTGAGTCAAAGTAATCTTATTACCTGTGGAAAATATTTAGTCTTGCATGACGGTGAAACGTGTAAAGTTTCATTGGAATCTAAGATGGTCGGTCACGATTTTAAAGATTTTCGGACGGATCTTCGTGGAATTCCTCGTCTGTCTTCGGTCGTAACGTCTTCTACCTGCAGTTGCGTCAGTACGAAGTGTCCGTTTTCATTGAAGTTTTTCCTATAAACTTCTTGAATAGTTTGGATGATCTCCTCTGGAGCCATTATCGCTGTCTGTTTATTATTATGATATTTTTTCAAAATATCAGTCAGAATGTCTTCGTCAAATGTGTCTCTGCATATGATTGTTCTATTGAAATTAGTAAAGGGTGTCTCTGAAATAACTGTGTTAAAGCGTGTCTTCCTGAAAATAAGTTGGTTCCTGTAATAGTTGATTGGACGCTCTGTGCAGTGAATGTAATAATCCTGCGATGTGTCGGCTGAGTGGATTGTTTCATCGTCGGAATCGTCATTTGGGGGTACTTCTGATTGGGCCTCGTCGCTATCCGATTCGTTTCGCTCGGTTGGTGGTTCGGCTCCACTACTTGACGTTTCGCTTTCCTGTGAGTCTGAATTTCTTCCTGAAATTGGAGAGTCTGTATTATTTATATTGACTTCGCAGCTTTCTTCAGTTTTCCTACTCAACGCATCTGCCACCACATTACTTTTACCTTCTTTGTATATTATAGTGTAGTCATAATTTTCGAGTTCCATACGCCAGTTTAAGAGTTTTTGATTCTTGTTGCAATTTTTTATGTATTGAAGTGGTTTGTGGTCGGTAAAGAGTGTAAAATTGTTCCCATACAAATATGGTTTGAATTTATTAATTCCCCACATGATGGCTAATGCTTCTTTTTCGATGGTACTATAGTTCGTTTCGCATTTGGTGAGTGTCCTGCTGGCGAATGCAATCGGTCTTTCGCTTTTGTCCTGGATTTGGGAGAGGACAGCACCAATCGCGTAGTTACTAGCGTCTGTCGTCAGAATAAATGGGAGTTGAAAATCGGGGTATGTGAGGATTTGGTCTGATGATAGGATTTGTTTTAGTTTGGAGAACGCAGTCCTGTAGTTTTCGTCGTTAATGTTCACTGTCTGATCTTTTTTTTAAAATTTTGTCATTGGTTTAACAATTTATGAATAGTCTCTAATAAACTTTCTGTAATATCCAGAAAGTCCGAGAAACTGTTTGATTTGTTTCTGGTTTTCGGGCAACTTCTAGTCCAAAATTTTCCTAATTTTTTCCAGGTCCGGTTTAATACCTTCCTGTGTGATAACATGTCCGAGGAACTCTGTTTCTCGACGCATGAACTCATATTTATCTATTTGTATTTTTAGGTTGAATTCTATGAGTCTTTTAAGGATTTTTGTTAGGTTTTGGATGTGTGTTTTAAGATCTTTTCCAATAACTATTATATCGTCTAAATATACAAAGCAAATAGTTCCAATATATTCGCCGAGAATATTGTTCATCGCGCGCTGAAATGTCGCGGGCGCAAACCAAAATTGGTGAATTGAAAATGGCCTAATGCTGTGGAAAATGCTGTTTTGTACTGATGGTCCGGGTCCATTTCGATTTGGTGGAATCCGGATTTTAAATCGAGCGTAGTGAAGTAAACTGATTTTCCTAAGCTATCCAGAATCTCCTCAATCTGTTGTCACTAATTGTCTTTTCGTTAATTTTCCTGTAGTCAATCACGACTCTAACTTTACGTTTTCCGGAAGCGTCTAGTTTTTTGGGGACCACCCAGATAGGAGATGAATACGGGCTTTTTGAGTGACGAATAATGCCATTGTCTAGGAGTTCTCTGATTTGTTGTTCCACGTCATGTTTAAATGCGTGCGGGTATCTATAGGATTTTGTGTAGACCGGTTGGTCGTCTGTTGTTATAATTTTGTGCTTGATTGCCGATGTCGCAGTCAGTTTCTCATTCGGTTTTAAGAGAACATTTTGATTTTGCAGAATCGTTTCGAGAAGACTTTCTTTTTCCAATGACGATAAATGGTTGGTTCGTATAATGTTGGATAGCATATCCTTGTCAATGGGAGATGTTGGCTCGAGCTGAATTGGGGTTATGGTTTCGAAATTATTAACTTTGAGCACAAAATGTCCATGCACCTGTGGTACAGTGCTTTTATTAGTTATAACCTTAACTGTAGACTTTTTATTAAAGGAGTTATAAAGACCTGGCTCGATAATAATTGCGTTATGTAGTTTTTGAAAGGTAGGGACAATCCAGTCTCCGTTTTTGGAGGTGGTGATTTCGATGGTGTGGGAGTAAAGCCTTTTGGAGGGGAAATATTTTTCAAATCTAATCTGTTTATTATTAATGGTCAAGGTTTCCTTTTCGTAGTCGATTTTGGCTTTGCCTTTAGCTAGATATTCAGATCCAAGAATTCCATCAAAGTAATTGTGAAAATTCAACTCGTAGTATGTTTGGGGGAAAACGTTTTTGTCAATTAAGTTAGCTTTACCTTTTCTGTTAATTTCGTGATTCCCGGAAATGTTTTTTATCTTAGTATTTTTTGTTGGCATAGTACTCGTAAGAACACCGGGGCGAATAATATTTTTGTTTGCGCCTGTATCTATCAAAAGTCGGATTGCCTGTCCTGTTTTAAAGTTTTTGCGTATCATGTAGGGTAAGTAATTCACGTTTGATTTTTTCCGTGTTGAGTCCAGCAAAAATTTAGGTCAATACTGTCGTTTTCGGATTCTGATTCGGAGGATCTTTCTTGTTCTGTTAGTTCTGTGTTGTATGCTTGTTTTCTATTTAGGGTTAATTTAGATTTGGTCGAATCTGTATCCATGGGTTGGGGGGAATCTTTGCTTTCAAATTTCCGTTCCTTTTGGTCGTGTCTATCGTTTCGTTCATTTCTTTCGTCTGATTTGAAATTTCTAAATTGTTTGGGTTTATTTCTGGGATGGGTTTGGTCCATGTTAGAAGCAGTTGCCTCTTTAGATCGGAATTTGCATACAAAGGCGTATGCTGCCTCCATGTCCTCAGGACCGGCGGCTTGCGCATAGCCAAAGTATGGCTCTTTCAACCCTGCTAAAAATGCTGCCAGGGCATCTTGTTCGATAAATGAGTTAATCGCATCCCAATTGTCTTTGTATTTTGGTTTTTGTTTGGCCAGGGTTTTTATATTTTGCGTAATTTCTTTACATTTTGAGTAGTATTTATGAACGGACATATTATCGGACATTGAATAATCAATGAAAACGGCCACTTCGTACTGACGCAACTGCAGGTAGAAGACGTTACGACCGAAGACAGACGAGGAATTCCACGAAGATCCGTCCGAAAATCTTTAAAATCGTGACCAGATTAGATTCCAATGAAACTTTACACGTTTCACCGTCATGCAAGACTAAATATTTTGCACAGGTAATAAGATTATTTTGACTCAAGAGCAACTTTTCAAAAGGGCGTAAACGTTTCTACGTGTATGAATTTCAAAATTTTTTTGTTCGATTACTGTATTTTATACAGCAAAGCTATCTGAGAACGAGTTACAGGGAATGAATACTTCTGTCTGAAAAAATATGCACTGAAAAAAATGTGTCATTTTTCAAAAAAATAAAAATTCCAATTGCGAAAAAACCCATTTTTTAAGTTTTTTATATTTTGTTACCAAAAACCTAAAGAGAAAAGAAACATTTTGAATGTGATTGCATGATGGAGAAAAAATCGGTAAAAAAGTTTTCCTAACAATAACTTCGTACATGTTTTTAAATTTCATACTAATAGACATACAAAATTGTAATTCTATTACAGAATATAATTCTAAGCACCATTTAAAATCAAAATGCATTTAACAAAAATCTTCCAAAATGCGATAGTTTTCGAGATATTTGAAATTTTGCTCCTTCAAAAACAATTAATTCGTGTAATAGACCTTTCTCGTCCGACCTAACCCCATTTTTTCTTATTTTTAATCGAAAGATTGCACATTTTTAATAATATTTCCGCTAAAATGAGACATTTAGGAGCTATCGTGATTTTTTGATGATTTTTTTAAATTTGAAAAATGCAAGAATGTTGAATATTTTTTTCACCTTTGCAAGAATGGTGGGACTCAAAATGTGTGTTTGGGCAGCACTGTTTTGTATATTTTTGTTTGAGTTCTTGGCAACGCGGTAAATGAAGTGGTGAGTTGCGGTACAAAATTCATTTATAATGTAAACAAACTAAAGTGAACCTCTCGCTGTAGAACATTGCATGAAAATGTTTAACCTCACTTTTTTGACAGTTCGGAGAGCTTGTTTACATGGTTTTGGAATTTTTTTAATTCGATCATAGTATGAAAAACTCAGCTCAGCTTAGTTCTTACACATGATTCGTTGAAGTAAGCAATTTCTAGCCAAACATTTGAAAAAGGCCTACTGCCAAATGCATACAAATCGAATTTTTATGTTCTCCATTAAATCCAGGGACAGAGCCTGCAGATAGATGTTGTCTTCTTCATTTTTTGTTCATTTTATGTTTTGTCTCGCATAGCCACTCTTTCTGCCTCACATTTTTCAAATGGACTGGCTGCATTTCACAGTTTCCCCTGGCTGCATTTGACGTTAGGTTTTTTCATATCCGCACGTCCCGTCTCAATTAAAAACTATCTATCCGATCATGTACATAACGCAACAATGGATTATGAAGAGTTTTGATAACGATTCTATCACACTTTACAAAAGGGCCTGGCTCATATAAAAGTCCTAACTAGCAATACATTTATTATAAAATGATTATAAAGGATTATTTTTTTTTTTTTTCAATTCGTTTATTTGATAAGGCAGGTTTGCGTTAGCTTAAAGGTGCCAATTTTGTTTTGTTTTACATTTTAAATTACTTAAAACTAGGGGCTTACATATTGATTTTTGAAATTAAACTAAGGCTAATTTATAGCTATACACATACACAAGGGGGTAGTATAATTTTCGTAAGATTAGAGGGGTCGTTTAGTTTTTATGGCAATATGGTTTGACATTTTTAGCAATGAGATTATTGGAGCAAATAATGTTTAACTAAGGGGGAAAATTTTTACGACTATCTTAAAAGTAGAAATAATTAGAGGGCGTGATTAAATTTTGTAAAGATTCGGAGACATTAATTAGAGTTATTTTATGTGATAGTAGAGTTGGGCATTTTCAACGAGATCATATAATATAATAGTTAAAACTAGAAAAGGCAAGAAGAGCTAAATGCTTCATGAAGATATTTGGGGGGGGGGGGGGGGGGGATGGGGGGGTGAAGGGGTCTTACTTCTGTGTATAAGAGTCAGGGGAAGTAGGGTGGACAAACATGGCAGGGGGAGAACATTATTTCAGTTTCAGACTTCGGGAGATCAACGGATGGATTACAGAATCAGGGTGGTCTTCATCAGGAAGAATCATGTACTGGGACGCCGGGTGGTCGTTCTCGAGATGGCAGGGGTTTCTCCAGACGATTTCGTAGTGCGGCTCAGATGTTGATCGGCTACATTTCGAGTTGTGCGTGTGATGTTCGTGCTTTAGGTCCCGTGTTTGTTGGCTCATTCGACAGGGATGTTTTGTGTCGCCTTGGAGTCGCATCCAACCATCGTGGGTGTATGGTACAGGTGGAAGAGAGCGCTTCTGAGAATGATAAGGAAAAGGGGCAGTTAAAGTTGGATATTGATGGTTTTTATGAAGGTGTATATAAGGGACATATAGAGGACATCGCGGCTTGCCAACACATCTCGAACCGGGACGTTGGGTGGTCTTCCTCGGGCCCGGAGGGTGTCCATAAGCCGAGACCTGGCGGAACTGTACTCGGTGCACGCCCAGACTATGTGCTCTATATCGTGATAACCGTCGCCACAAGCGCAGATACCACTCTCCACGAGCCCAATACGTCGGAGATGTGCATCCAGCGTGTAATGATTCGCCATGAGTCGGGACATCACACGAATGAAGTCACGACCCACATCCATCCCCTTGAACCAAGGTTTCGTCGATACCTTAGGGACTATCGAATGTAGCCACCTTCCTAGCTCCCCATTGCTCCACGAGGTTTGCCAACTTTCGAGGGTTCTCTGATGAGTAATACTGAAAAATTCGTGGAAGCAAATTGGTCTTTCAAAAACGTCACCTTCAATGGCACCCACCTTAGCTAAGGAGTCCGCCTTCTCATTGCCCGGAATGGAGCAATGAGAAGGGACCCACACCAAGGTAATCTGGAAAGATTTGTCAGATAAAGCACTCAGTAGCTCCCGTATTTTCCCCAAAAAATACGAGGAATGCTTTCCATGTTTCATCGAGCGAATAGCGTCAATAGATCTCAGACTATCCGAGACGATGAAGTAATGGTCTGCGGGTAATGTGTCAATGACTCCAAGGGTATACTGAATAGCAGCTAGTTCTGCGGCGTAAACTGAAGCAGGGTCACTGAGTTTGTAGGAGGCGGTGAACTTTTGATTGAAAATACCGAAGCCAGTGGACCCTTCGAGGTTTGATCCGTCAGTGTAAAACATCTTAGAACAGTCGACTTCTCGGAATTTATTATAAAAAATATTTGGAACCACTTGTGGGCGTATATGGTCCGGAATGCCAATAATCTCATCTTTCATGGATGTGTCGAAGAAAACAGTAGATTCAGAAGTATTTATGAAATGCACACGGTTGGGATTGTAAGAAGAAGGATTAATATTTTGCGCCATGTAGTCAAAGTACAGGGACATAAAACGGGTCTGAGAATTGAGCTCAACAAGCCTTTCGAAATTTTCAATCACCAACGGGTTCAAGATATCGCATCGAATGAGCAATCGATATGAGAGTTCCCAAAATCGATTTTTCAGCGGGAGAACGCCCGACAGGACTTCGAGACTCATCGTATGGGTCGACTGCATGCACCCTAAGGCGATACGCAAACAACGATACTGAATTCTTTCGAGTTTGATGAAATGTATGTTCGCGGCGGATCGAAAGCAGAAGCATCCGTATTCCAGTACCGACAGTATCGTTGTTTGATACAACCTAATTAGGTCTCCTGGGTGGGCACCCCACCACGTTCCGGTTATTGTACGAAGAAAGTTGATCCTTTGCTGGCATTTCTGTTTCAGATACCGAATATGGCATCCCCAAGTACCTTTCGAGTCGAACCAGACCCCTAGATATTTTACTGTGAAGACCTGAGCGATAGTTTGACCCATTAATAGAAGCTGTAGTTGTGCTGGTTCACGCTTCCTTGAAAATACAACTAGCTCAGTTTTCTCCGTGGAGAATTCGATACCCAGCTTAATAGCCCAAGCAGACAAATTGTCCAAGGTATTCTGTAATGGTCCTTGTAGATCGACAGCTTTGGGTCCCGTAACAGACACCACGCCATCGTCTGCAAGTTGTCTTAACGTGCAGGAATTGTCAAGACATTCATCAATGTCGTTGACGTAGAAATTGTATAACAGGGGGCTTAGACATGAGCCCTGGGGAAGGCCCATGTAGCTAAATCGTGATGTCGATAAGTCACCATGCGAAAAATGCATGTGCTTTTCCGACAACAAGTTTAGTAAAAAGTTGTTTAAAGTCGCTGAAAGACCATGCTGGTGCAGCTTCTCTGAAAGAATGTTGATAGAAACTGAATCAAAAGCCCCCTTTATATCTAGGAACACTGATGCCATCTGCTCTTTACTAGCATAGGCCATTTGAATTTCGGTTGAGAGCAACGCAAGACAATCATTCGTCCCTTTGCCTTTGCGAAAGCCAAATTGTGTATCTGACAGTAAGCCATTTGCTTCGACCCAATTGTCGAGGCGGGATAGGATCATTTTCTCGAACAACTTCCGGATACAAGATAGCATTGCGATCGGTCGATACGAATTGTGGTCGGAGGCTGGTTTTCCTGGTTTTTGGATGGCGATGACCTTCACTTGCCTCCAATCGTGTGGGACAATGTTAGCCTCAAGAAACTTATTAAATAAGTTCAACAAGCGTCTCTTGGCAGAGTCTGGCAGATTCTTCAACAAGTTGAATTTGATTCTGTCTGGCCCTGGAGCTTTATTGTTACACGACAAGAGAGCAAGTGAGAACTCCACCATCGAAAAAGGTGTTTCGTTCGCGTTATCGTGACGGGACGCGGCGCGGTAGATCTTCTGTGCCGGGGCGGAATCCGGACAAACCTTCTTGGCGAAATCGAATATCCAACGGTTTGAATATTCCACGCTCTCATTAGTACTGTTTCGATTTCGCATACGTCGGGCTGTTCCCCAAAGAGTGCTCATCGATGTTTCTCTCGTTAATCCGTCGACGAACCGGCGCCAATAACCGCGTTTTTTGGCTTTCATCAAACTCTTCATTCGCTTGTCTAACGTCGCGTACTGTCGAAAACTAGCGAGTAACCCGTCGTTCCGGAAGGTCTTAAACGCGGCGGCCTTCTCTGCGTACACGTCTGAGCACTCTTTATCCCACCAGGGATTGGGAGAACGTTTTTGTATGTTCGCGCCGGGTACTGGCTTAGTCTGAGCTTGATTCGCGCTGTCGAGAATCAAGCCAGCCAAAAAGCTGTACTCTTCCTCCGGAGGAAGTTCTTGAGTAGATTCGATGTTGTCGGATATCGCGGCAGCATAGCTCTTCCAATCGATATTTCGTGTGAGGTCATACGAAATATGGATTGTTTCCAATGGCCTTGAGCCGTTATTGATTGAGACTACGATCGGCAGATGGTCGCTACCGTGGGGATCAGGGATTACCTTCCACGCGCATTCTAACTTTAGCGAGGTCGAGCAAAGGGATAAATCTAATGCGCTTGGGCGCGCTGGTGGGGGAGGAATCCGTGTCATTTCACCCGTGTTTAGAATTGTCATGTTGAAGTTGTCGCAAATATTGTGAATTAAAGAGGAACGGTTATCATCATAAAGGCAACCCCATTCCGTACCGTGAGAGTTAAAGTCGCCTAAAACTAGTCGCGGTGCAGGCAGGGATTCTATGATGTCATGTAGCCGGCGATGCCCAATCGCGGTGTTGGGGGGAATATATATGGAAGCTATGCAAAGATCTTTGCCTTTGGTTGTTACTTGACAAGCGACAACTTCAATACCTGTTATCGAGGGAAGGTTAATTCTGTAGAAGGAATAGCGCTTTTTGATCCCCAAAAGCACTCCTCCATAGGGGGTGTCTCGATCCAGGCGAATAATATTAAAGTCGTGGAAGTTGAGATCTATGTCGGAAGTTAACCAAGTTTCACATAATGCAAATGCATCGCAACTCAAATTATTTATTAAAATTTTGAAGGAATCGATTTTCGGGATGATACTTCTGCAATTCCACTGTAGAACAGTGATCAAATCCGTGACCTCGTTCGATGAGTTAGCCATCGAAGGATACAATCGCTGAAAGGAGGGGCCATTTAGCAGTCAACTGCTTCAAAAATGTTCTTACTGTAGGGAGAAAAGCTAACATAAGATTTTTAATAGGATCAGTTATATTGAAAGTTTTTATTATCCAGTCCACTATGTCCGAGAGTTTGATAATTCCAGTGCCGCGATTATTCTCGAACTGAAACAGAGGAACACTTGGGATTTTTGATGTTCCGGGAAGTGCTGGGAACTCCTTCTCTGAGTTTAATCCTCCGAGACCAGGAGCTAATTGCTTCGGTTTGGTTGCAACACTTCCAATAGATGTGACTTTCTGAGTCCCGTCAAGGGATACCTTCTGGCCTTTACAACGAACTTTAGGAGAGGAAATGTTCCTCCTCTTCCTATAACTTCTAGGCGCCCTAGTAGATGTTCCCTCTTGTGGGTCATCAGCCTCGCCCTCGATAGGAGGCAAGTGAGCATAGATGTTTGTTGAGGTTGGTGGTGTAGCTTTCTTTAGCATTTCTGCGAAAGAACGTTCGGATCGTCCAGCAAGGGAACGTTTTAGTTTATCCCCGCGTAGTTTGTACGCGGGACATGCCGAGATATCATGCAGATTCTCTGCACAGTAAGGACACTTCTCAGCATTCTTACTGCACGAATCATCTAGATGATTCTCCCCGCATTTTCCACAACGGGCCTTATTGCTACAATGGGTGGCTGTGTGACCCAATTGTTTACACTTTGTGCAATTCATGACCCGCGGCACAAACAGACGCACAGGCAGACGAACCTTGTGCAAGAGGACGTAATTTGGCAAAGCGGTACCAGCGAAGGTCAACCGATAAGAGTTTGATTGGGGGTACGTTTTTGAACCATCCCCCGCAACTACTACTGAGTGCAAACGCTTGCACTCGAGTATTTTCACTGGCTGAAGTAAGCGGTCTCTGAAACGGCCAACCCCGTACTGCAGCAGATCCTCGCATGTCAAACTGTCATCGGTGACAACGCCTTCAGACTGTACTTTCACAGCTGGAATATACACGTGATAGTCCTTCGTAAAGTGCTCGCAGCAAGCAATATCGTTTGCCTGCTTTGAGTTAGTCAGCACGACCCTCAGCCTGTCTGAGCGGACCTTTTTTATTTCGATCACAGCCGAGAACCGTTCCGTTAGGTCTTTTGAAATCTGTAATAGATTCAGCGATTTTGTTTTGGGCCGAAAGAAGACCACAAAGGGACCGGTCGAGAGCTCTGGATATTGTTTGGGTCGGGGGAGAGCCTTAGGAGTCGACTCGATCTCCATTTGGCCATCCGGGGAGGAAGCCATCGACACCGTCAACGCACGGGGTCAGCACCCGCGCAGACGGGAAAAAGCCGTAAATGTATCAAAAAGGTGGATTTCACTTATCTGTATACTCGTTTCCCACGACGCACTAGTCCAGCTTAAATAGCTGGTTATTGTTCAATCCTCGCTTTACGAACAAAAGGTTGAGGAATGTGGCCTAACGGTTAACACACGCACAAAAGAAAATAAAAGTCCAAACCTCGAAGAGGCAGAGAATGGCAAAATAACCTTGAACGCGGATTACTGCACTGTTCTTTTTCCAACAGACCGAAAACAAAACACTTCTATCTCGATCGAGCGATGCGTAGAGACTGATGATATAAAGGATTATTATAACTGATTACAAAAAAAAATATAAAAGCAGTGGAATCCCTAATAAAAAAATATAATACACGAACTTTAACCCATATAGTGCAATGATTCCACATATTGTTTAGATGATACCCTGAACAGCTCGTTAGGCTCTTGAATCATAAGATGTTTATTAGGGATACCTACTCAATGAATAAAGGGGTGATGTAAAGTGCTCAAACCGAAGGTAATTTTGTTTTACGATTTTGAAGGCAAGGCAACAATGGACCTCTTGTGTAATGTATAAAAAAAATATTTTTCAGTCACGCAGAGTTACACATACGAGCGTTCCAAGAGTAGATGTCAAACCATTTCCACGCGGAGCGCCACGGCGGACATGATAACTCTCCATAAAATTGTCTGCAACAGGAAATTTAGTAAGATTTATAAAGTTTCGACTTGTAGTTCTTCGATGAACCAAAAAAAAAAAGAAAACAAAAAGAAAATAGTTTGAATTTCGGAAAATGGCATCATAAAAACTGAAATAACTTATATATTAATGTAACAATCGCTCACTCTTTTTTCAAAATAATGTGGAGAAAACTCTTTTTATTCAGTTTTCCGTGGTTCATCGACTTGCTACACATATGCATTCTCATTAAAATATCATGTCAATCCGATGAATAGTTTATGAGTCATCGTGTCTGCCAATTTGAAAAATGCGGTTTCGAAACAAACCCCTGTTAAATTGTCGATTGATTGAAATTGCAGCTACGCGCGAGGAATGCATGGCTGTTTAAAACAAAAGAAGTTCAGCGTGACCACCGATTTTTTTACTCACTACAAAAGACTCCCCCATTAATAGAAACTACACTGCTTTAGGACTAACTTTTCCATAATTTACATACAGAGCCAATCATATTTTTTAAAGTTCAATAAGGGCAAGATGGTCATCAAATCAGATTTAACTTTTATAACTTGTGGTGTAATATCACAACTTAAAAGAATTTTTTTGTAATCAAACGAAATAAAACAGTATCAGCTTTTTAAATAGGATCATAACGAATTTGATCAAAACTTCTTTTGTCTTTTTTCTCTATGTTTACGTTTGGCAGTTAGGCCTTTTTCAATTGTTTGGGTAGAATTCAGTTTATGTTTTCGTTGTTAATTTGTTAATTTATTATCAACTATTCTATACGGTAACCTGTTGATGCGATCAATTTAATTTGGTTTGTTTTGTTGCTGAATTACAAGGTTAGTTACAAAGCATTTTGATAATATATGGTAATTGATGACCTTTACACCCCATTCTAGGTCCGCACCAGTTGCAGCTTTTTCGCCCCGTCCGGCGATGGTCCAGCCTGCACCGCACTCGGCCGTCGGTACCTCAATGGCAACCACCAACCAGAGACTTGGATTAAAGGCTAAAACGTCAGCCACGGCCGGTGGTGTTGCAATCGGTTTTGCCGTCGATCACAACGTTGGACATGCCCTCGGCGGAATATTCAGCGGTTCCGATTCGAAGCAGGCAGTTCCAGTAGCAGCCTGTTTTCGATTCTGCAATACGCTCCGGTTTGTGACGAGGCTAACACTCCGACAAGACCATGCTCGAGGGAGATAAAACGATTCTGCTCCTGTGCCTAAGGACAGGCCGATTTGACCCTGCGCGAAGGTTTCAATGAGGCGCTCAGGTATAAGTAACAGAGTCCCGCAGAATAAGATACATAGCAAAATTATCCAAAGAATAAGAGCTGGCAGCCGAAGCGAAGTAACATACATCATCACATGCAGAGAAGCAATATACAGAACGCAGCGTAATTCCTCAAAATTTTCATAGCGGAATTTAGTCAACCGAAATTGTAGTCATCAGTCGAGAGAAAGAGACTGATAGGTTATCAGCAGCAACCAGGAAGTCGAAATCTCGCAGCGGTTTTGCGTATGCTAAAGTGAAGTAGAGTGCGTTAAGTTATAACAAATATCGGTTAACAATGGTAGACTATTACAATCTGCCGGATGTGACCTGAACCGCCACCGATGAGGAAATCAAAAAGGAAAACAAAAAAATAGCGCTACAATTGCACTCAGATAAAAATCCAAACAATCCAGCAGAATCGAATCGGCGATTTAAGGAGATCCCCGAAGCATATGAGGCGCTATCAGATGAGAAAAAAACGTCGCATCTATGACCAGTACGGCAAAGAGGGTCTGATGGCAAACGGTTCTGAGCGGTACCACCATAACACACGGCACTGGCGGTACAATGGCGGTGGTATCAACGACGAGTTTGATATCTTTGACGGATTCCCGTTTACGTTCCGCAACCCAGAGGAGGTGTTTAGGAAGTTCTTAGGTGGCTAACCGTTTGAGGAGTTTTTCAGAGTAACATACCACCATAATGGGCATCGGTCGAATGAAATCAGCAATGGACCGCGACTTTCACACACGCAGAACGTAATCAGATCGCCGTTTACGCCACCCTTCGTGAGCTTCAACCTGGATCCAATGGCGCACCGAGGTGGCGGTGGCGGTTTCACCTCGACATCGGAGTTTAGCGTCGGCAGTGGTCCGGTGAAGCGAACGTCCAGCTCGACAAAAAAAATTATTTACTTATTGCTAATACTTGACTACCATGAAAAATCATTCATGCAAGGTAAATAAATAAACAAAGCGATCATCACATACTAAAACGTCCAAATTTTCTGCTTCTTAACACCGGTGCTAAGAAGTGTCCGAACATTAGAAAAACTTTTCTCTCAAAAAATATTTTTCCGACCAATTCTTCAGTGATTTAGCAGGGTAGGTAACATTCAAATATAATCTGGCAGATTTTACATTTTATTTACCTTTGAATCGATAAAAAGTGATGCGCACTGTTTGGAATCGAGGATAATCGATAACGCAAAGGTTAACTTTCCGGTTGATCGGCAACGACTAAAGGCTAGTTTACAGTTATTAAAACGTGTCACGGGATTTGGGTTGCTGTGTATTTTAAATGCAGCTCGGGATTTCAAATCCCATGACGGGAAATGAGTCTCATTAAAATGAGTTTTCCCCCCTTCCCAACCGCGGCACAGTGGTCGGAAACGCCAAAAACGTGAACTTAATTCACTAGAGGCCAAACCATCGAATATATTCACAGGGTGTCTTTGGAGGAATTGTTCGTATAAATATTCCCCACAATCTGATAACAATTGAAATTAGGCATGGCTTACTATGATCGAACTAAAAAAATTAACTTTTTATACTGATGAGATAGAAAGTTGGTGTCTTCAACAAAGTTTTAGGAATGCTTATAGTGAAGAATTTTGTTGAAGAACTTGAGCTTGTAGGAGTAAAGGTTATCGATTTATAAGGCGTTTTCTATGACAACCCCCTTAAATCTAGTTTTCTTAATATAACTTTTTTCATTATGACTTTTCGTGCAAACTATGTATAACACAAATGTGTAGGTATCAAAACTACATAATGTTGTCGAAGACTGTATGTAAAAATATTCATTTGTTTCAAAGTTATTGAAGATTTTTACATTTTTTTACACCAATAGTAAGCCATGCCTAATTTCAATTGTTTTCAGATTGTGGGGAATATTCATACGAACAATTCCTCCAAAGACATTCTGTGAATATATTCGATGGTTTGGCCTCTAGTGAATTAAGTTCACGTTTTTGGCGTTTCCGACCACTGTGCGCGGGAAACATCACGGGATTTTAAAACTCTCCACAAAGAAATCCGGCCGGGAACAATTTCAACACAAATTGTTTCCGACGGGGAAAATAGTATTTTTATAAGGTTTGCAATTTGCCGCAAGTTTGATACTGTTTGTATTTTTAAGAAGGAGAAGAGTTATGGTTTGACAGTTTGGAGAGATCTCGACGGGAAATTGTCCCTGATCAAATCCCGTGACCCATTTCTCGAACTGTAAACTAAACTTAAGGACATTCGTAGCGTATACGTTTAGCTTATCAGGGGGAAACAGTAATAGACATAAAAAGATCCGTTCACCGATGGTATTCCCGGTCGGAAGTGATTGAAATTGTTGCTCAGAACTCAATATATCTCCGGGAATCCATGCTAGTGCTCTATCGAAGCAACGGACAAGTGTAAAGTATGTTGATTTTCTTTCAAAGAGCATCGAAAGTATTCACTCAAGCGAAAAATAATGTTTTTGACAGGTATATGAATGAATTATTTTAGCATCAGTGATGCCAGGTCTATTAAGCAATAGCCTACAGTAAAAATATAAAAGTCTGCAGATTGTCACAAAAATCTTCAATAAATTTGACATAGAAATGTAGTGTGTTGATAGTTTAAACGATCAAAAATGTTGAAGGCTGGTTAAAATTTGCTGGCACAGGCTTTGTTCTGCAAAATATTTGTAATCTGCAAAAGATCTGCAGCGAAATTGCAAAATCTGCAGATTTGCTAATATATATGCAGATTTGGCATCCTTTTACTATTCCCCACAGGAAATTCATCCAAATGGTGTAAAAATACGGGGAAACAAGGCAAGATAGGTATTCAGAATATGGGGTTAAATGAGCAGTTTGCACTATTTTTGATTTTTTCAATAGTTAGAGGTACCAAATCATCGCGGCAATATGCAGCAACGAATCGGGGATGAAAAAAAGAAAGCATTCTAGCATATAAAATTTTTTGACGTGAAAGGTCTATTATGCTCTTTTTAAAAGTTATTCGCGTTACCCCATCAAAAAATGTCAAAAATTTAATGGTTATCGTTTTAAAGACGTAAAAGCAACTTTTTAGTGTATTTGGATCCTGCAGAAGCTTTCAATAAAAAAGTTTTCCTAACAACAACTTTTGACATTTTTTATAATTCTTACTATTTTTTTATTTATTTATTGTCGTCAAACAAGAGTAGACCGTTTTGTTACAACGATAAAATATAGTATACACTTAAAACATAAAATACTAATAACTAAACTAAACACTATCTGGTTTACATAGCACTACTTTAGGATGTTCTTTATAAGCGAATAGAATTGAAATATTTTTTTAATTTGCTTTTTGTCATTGTTAAGTCAATAGCTTCGCAGTGCTTGTTGTAAGTTGCCATCATCTGATTTAATGGTCCAAACTTGGCATAATTTGTACGATAATTGTTTGTTATAAATGTATTTCGGATTCGTAACTGCCGGGAAGGTATATAAAAATTAAGTTTAGATAGAAGTTCGACTGAATCAATACGACACGAAATTATATCGTTTAGAAATGAAACCATTGCATATTCTCGGCGCTTTTTTAGTGTTTGGATGTTAATGAGCATACAGCGAGCTTTATAAGATGGGAGAGGAAATCGTGTCCAACCTATTTTGCGAAGCGCAAACAATAAAAATTGCCTTTGTACTGATTCTATTCTTTCTTCATGTGTGATTGAGAAAGGTGACCAAACTATGCTACAATATTCCAGTATTGACCTTACATACGCGATGTATAATGTTTTAATTGTATATGGATCATTAAAATTGTAACTAAAACGCTTTATAAATCCAAGCATGTTATTTGCTCTATTGATGATTGTGTTGTAATGGTCAATGAATGTTAATTTTGAATCTAGAATGACTCCCAAATCTTTAACTCTTTCGCACTTTTGTACCACTTGATTTCCTAGAGTGATTGAAATGTCAGGTGTATTTCGTTTCCTACTAAAAGTTATTGCATTAAATTTTTTTTACGTTTAGTTGCAGAAGGCTTTTGTTACACCAGAGGTAAAACATATGTATTTCTTCCTGTAATATCTTTATGTCTTGTTCGTTCCTAATTTCTAAAAAGAGCTTCATGTCGTCGGCATAGATAAGAACTTTTATGTTTTTGAGAATGTATGATATGTCGTTTACGAATAAAATGAACAAAAGAGGGCCTAGATGGGAGCCTTGAGGAACTCCTGATGTGACTTGAATGGGATTCGATTTTTTCCCTTTAAATCTAACTATTTGTTGACGGTTAGTTAAATATGATTCGAGCCATTTGAGAAGACCTGATTCAATTCCTAATTTTTTCAGTTTGAATAATAGCAAGGGTATGTCGATACGATCAAATGCCTTGCTAAAGTCCGTGTAAAGAGCTTCAGTGTAGTTTCCATTCTCCATTGCAATCAATGAGTAGTTAACGAATTCTAGTAAATTTGTATTAGTTGAACGTCCTTTGAAGAACCCATGCTGCATGTTAGTAATTCTGTTTTTGATTTGATTGAATAGTTTTTCGTTAACGATTGCTTCAAAGAGTTTAGGCATACATGACATAATGGCAATTCCACGGTAGTTACATATGTCAGATTTTTTGCCACTTTTAAAAATGGGTACCAGGTACGAGCTTTTCCATAAATTGGGGAAAATGCCAGATTCAAGCGACATGTTAAAAAGCCAAAACAGAGGAGCTGTGAGTTCCAACGCTAAGTTCTTCATAAATACGGGTGGGATCCCGTCAGGTCCAGAACCTTTGGAGGCATCTAGTTTGTTTAGAGCCTCCATAATATCTTGCACACTGACATGATTGACGCCAATGTCTGTGGTGAATTCTGGGAAGAAACCGAAATATTCCGATCACGATCTTCTTCAGAAAATGTGGTATAGATGTCTTGAAAGAAGGTTGCGAAAAGATTGCAGATTTGTTCCGCGTTGACACCGACATTTTCTTTAAGTTTCATTTTTGAAGGGAAGTTTTCCGATTTTAAATTATTTTTAACATGATTAAAGAAATTTTTTGGGCAAGATTTTATTTGAAGTTCGGTTTTTGAGTTATACTCTTCAAATGCTATTTTAATGGATAGGTTTAGTTGATCGCAAATGTCCAAATAGTTAAATAAGTTCCTTTCATTTCTGATTTTTTTATACTTTTTGTGGGCCTTTTGTTTACGATTTTTTAAATTTTTAATTTGCTCGTTTTACCAAATTGGATATTTTGTGTTGCCTTGTCGCCTAATTTTTTTCAGTGGTACTTGTTCAACTATTATATCAAACAATTTTGTGTAAAAGACGTCTACTGAATTTTCGATACTTGTTTTATTTCTAAACAACGTTTGCCAATCTATACTGTTTAGTCTTTGTTTTATGTTGTCAAAATTTGCCAATTGAAATTGAAAGGCCTCTTCGTACTCGCAGTCATCGGGTCTTTTGTTATCATGTACAAATACAGAAAACTCTATTGCTGTATGAAACGCTTCATTTTTCCATAGTGGAGTTAATGATTCGGTGACACAGAAGTCTTCAAGAATGTTTGTGAATAATAAATCTAAATAACAGTTTTGGTGATTTCTAACATGATTAATTTGGTTAAGTCCTAAACTTGCAGTTTTGTCAAATATGGCCTGCAGAGTTTCGTTATCCCCAACGACTGGACGTAGAATGCTTTCATTTTCAGTGTCTGGAAAGAAGTCAATGCTTCGTTGATTGAAGTCACCATAAATATGAACTTTTACCTCTGGGGGGAGCTTGGTTATAATGTCTTCGGCAATAAGAAAAAACTTTTCAAATGTAACTTTGCGGGCATTATTTGGGGGGAAGTACACAGAGGCAAATATATGTGTTTCACCTGCCAGATGGGTTTTAACCCACACATGCTCAAATTCTTTAAATTTCCTTGTAGTAATGATTTCTGCATTAAATTTTGATGTAATTGCTATTAAAACTCCCCCTCCTGACTTCTTTTCAGACATATGAATGTCTCGGTCAGCTCTAAACACATTGTAGCTGTTCCCGAAAACTTCTTCACTTCTAACACTTTCGTCCCAACTAGTTTCTGTAGCCAAAATAATTGTATAGGAGCTACTTAAAATATTCTTGTGAATTTCATTCATTTTCGATGCACTTTTCATTCTATTAAAATTTTGACAGTAAATTAAAATTTCTACTGACGACTCTACTTGAGGAATCGAGATTACCTCTTTTTGTTGTCGTTCAAATGGCGTCGAATCTTGGCAAACTGCGGTGTCCTCGTCATTTCCTTCTTCTAGGGAATGCGTCAATGTCGTCGAAAACACGAATGTTGAGAATGGCACGCCTTACACAAAACTGTTGACAAGCGCTCCGATGTTGGGTGCATTTGCATCGTCGACCGTGGTAAATCATCCACTGGATAGGGATTCAATGTCGGTCCTCTTTGAAACTGAATTGTTGGCCTATAGTTCGTGGGGGGTCCTGTGAAATGATCTTTTGCAGCCGCAAGAAGCACTCTATCCGGTGGCAGGAAACTATTGTTGTAGTGACTACTCGTATGGTTTTTGTTATAGTGGGTGTTGCCGGCCCTAAATGTGATTCTGCAATTGGTATTACTCGTATGGTTACTATTAACTGGCTGTCGTGAGTGGCGCGCTGCTTGCTCTTGATCAGGTCGAGGAAAATTTGTGGTGCTTTTGTTTTTTTCATTAACGTTATTATTATTATTTCGCCTCGATCTTTTTTTACGTCTTCTAGCCTTTTCGGCCTGTTTTTGCTGGTTCAGGTTTCTTAATTTGCGTGCATCGTAATCGCTCCAGTCTGCTTTCCATACTTTCCTTGTACCCAAAAAGCGCCAACCTGAGTTATCGATATTTTTGTCGTTATTTAATTCGGCTTCCAAACTGGGGTATGAATCAAGCGATGATGTAGCGTTTTGACTTGCCGTTATGTTTGATGAAAGCGCCTTAAGTTCGTCGAGGATATCAATAGTTAGCGCAGAATTTGTGAAGTTTTGACTGGTGGATATGTTCGCTGACAGAGACTTAAGCTCGTCAAGAATATCAATCCCCAGCGTCGGGTTTGACGTCATAGTAATACTAGCCGCTGTGTCCAGAGACAGTTGATTAAGCTGGTTTATTTCATCATTCATGGTACGCAGTTCAGCTGATAGCTCTGACGTTACCGTTTTCAGCGTGCTATAGACATTATTTTTCGTTGTCGTCATTGCTGTATCGAATAGCGAGGTAATGTGATTTTTAATTTATTTATTTATTTTAAGTCATCAATCAGATGTAGACCGGTTTCTTACAATAATTATTAAACTAACTTAACACTAGTTAAAATTTTGGTTTACTTTAAACTGCTGCTTAAGTTTTGTTTTCGACATAGTGAAGTCAATGCTTTCGCAATGTTTGTTGTAAATATTCATCATTTGGTTTAAAGGGCCAAACTTGGCGTAATTAGTGCGATGGCGAATTGTACAAAAGATGCTGCGGTTACGTAGTTGTCGAGAAGGAGCATAAAAATTTAGTTTCGATAAAAGTTCGATTGAATCAATACGATGCGATACAATGTCGTTTACAAATGATACCATAGAAAATTCACGACGATCTTTCAAGGTTTGAATGTCAATTAGCATGCACCGTGCTTCATAAGATGGCAAATGTAGTCCAGTCCAACCTAGTTTACGAAGAGCGAACATCAAAAACTGCTTTTGTACTGATTCTATCCGGTTTGCATGCGTTGCTGAAAAAGGTGACCAAACTATACTACAATATTCTAGTGTTGAACGCACATATGCTACATATAATGTTTTTATT
Source organism: Topomyia yanbarensis (assembly GCF_030247195.1). NCBI lineage: Eukaryota > Metazoa > Arthropoda > Insecta > Diptera > Culicidae > Topomyia > Topomyia yanbarensis. The sequence goes on along the minus strand of NC_080670.1, from coordinate 84,837,170 downwards.
GTGTAGGGATCTTGGAAATTATAGCTGAAGCGTTTAATAAAACCTAGTGTGTTGTTTGCTTTGTTAATTATTGTGTTATAATGATCTATGAATGTTATTTTGGAATCTATAATAACTCCTAGATCTCTTATTCTGTCACACTTTTCTACTTGTTGATTTCCCAATAAGATTCTATTGTTCTGTATATTATTCTTTCTACTCAATGTTATGGAATTACATTTTTTTACATTCAGTTTCAGCAGGCTTTTATTACACCATGTATAAAATATATTTACTTCGTTTTGAAATGTCTGAAAGTCTTCACCATTTCTTATTTCTAGAAATAGTTTCATATCATCAGCATATATAAGAACTTTTACATTTTTTAGAATGAAGGAAATGTCGTTAACAAATAAAATAAAGAATAGCGGGCCCAAATGAGACCCTTGAGGGACTCCTGATGTAACTTGAATTGGGATTGATTTTATCCCTTTAAATCTAACAGCTTGTTCACGATTTGTAAGATATGATTGTACCCATGTAAGAAGTCCTGGCTCAAACCCCATTTTTTCTAATTTAAAAAGTAGCATGGGTATGTCGATGCGATCAAATGCTTTGCTAAAATCTGTATAAAGAGCTTCAACGTGGTTTCCGTTATCCATTGCTGTTAATGTGTAGTTAATGAATTCGAGTAGAACGCCCTTTGAAAAAACCATGTTGCACATGGGTAATTCTGTTCTTGATTTGGTGGAATAAATTTTCATTAACAATCGCCTCGAAAATCTTGGGAATGCACGAGATGATAGCTATTCCACGATAGTTACGCACATCGGATTTTTTACCATTTTTAAAAATTGGAACTAGGAAAGAGCTTTTCCATGTTTTAGGAAAACAACCTGATTCTAGAGACATATTAAAAAGCCAAAATAAAGGAGCGGTTAGTTCTATTGACAAAGTTTTTAAAAACACCGGTGGAACGCCATCAGGTCCAGGGCTTTTAGAGCTATCCAAGTTTTTTAAGGCATCCATGATTGTATGTACTTTTATCTGTTTAATGTTAATATCTCTTGAAAGTTCTGGGAGGAATGAAAAGTATTCACGCTCTCGATCCTTCTCTGAAAATGTAGTGTAAACTTCCTGGAAGAATGTTGCAAAAAGATTGCAGATTTCCTCTGAGTTATCGCCTACCTTTCCATCAAGATGCATTTCTGTTGGGAAATAATCCAATTTTATTTTAGTTTTAACGTAATTAAAGAAGTTTTTTGGGCAAGTTTTTATATTGCGTTCTGTTCTTGCATTGTACTCTTCAAACGCTATATCAATGGCAAGGTTCAATTGATCGCATAGATTTAAATAGTTTATTAAGTTATCTTCGCTGTTGTATTTTTCGTAGATTTTGTGTGCTTTCTGCTTACGATTTTTTAAATTTTTGATTTCTCTATTAAACCAGATGGGATGTTTTGAGTTATAGTGACGCCTTCTTCTTTTCAATGGTATATCTTCGTGAATGACTTCAAATAATATTTTGTAAAAGATGTCTACGGCAGCTTCAACATTTTCTTCATTTCTTAAAATCATTTGCCAGTTTATTGCATTAATTTTTTGCCTCAAGCTTTCATAGTTAGCGGACTCGTAATCAAATACCTCCTCAAATTCACTATCACCAGGTCTGTCGTTAACATGCAAGAATATAGAAAACTCAATGGCTGTATGATAAGCTTCATTCTTCCATAAGGGAGTAAGTGATTCCGTTACACAGAAGTCTTCGTCTATATTCGTCATTAATAAATCTAAATAGCAATGTCGCTGATTTCTTATGTGATTTATTTGATTAAGTCCTAAACTGGCAGATTTATCGCAAATGAACTGCAAAGTTTCATTTTCCCCTACAACAGGAAGTAGGATGCTCTCATTATCAGCATCTGGTATGAAATCAATACCGCGTTGATTGAAATCGCCATATATGTGAACTTTTACGTGCGGGGAAAGACTATTAATAATGCATTCAGCAGCATGATAAAACTTTTCGTAAGTCGTTTTTCGAGCAAAATTTGGAGGAAAATACACCGAAGCGAAAACGTGAGTTTCGTCTTTAACATGTACTTTCACCCACACATGCTCGAATTCTTTTGATTTTATAGTTTTGATAACTTCTGCATTTAGTTTTGCTGAAATCGCAATCAAAGCGCCCCCTCCTGACTTCTTACCAGATACATGACAATCACGGTCATCCCTAAATACATTGTAATTGCTCCCGAAAACTTCTTCACTTCTCACTGTTTCGTCCCAACTAGTCTCAGTTGCTAAAATTACGGAATAATGACAACCTAATATTTTGTTTTGAATCACATTCATCTTAGCTGCACTTTTCATGCGGTTAAAGTTTTGGCAATAGACCAAGATTTCTGTTCTTGACTGAGATTCTCTTGGAGAAGTGTTAGTTTTATGGGAATTAATTAAACCTAGCTCTACCTCTTCTAAATCTTGAATCGCAATATGATTTGTCAATTCATTATTATCTTGCTCTAATGAGCGCGTCGATAGCGGCAAAAACACTGACTGGCGCCAATTCCGGAGGGGTACATAGGTGTGGCAGCAGCTGTTCGATGTGAGGTGCTAGGTTGGTCGGTAGGGCACGGGTTTAAAACATCGCCTCTCTGGAATGCAATGGTAGGTCTGAACGAAGTTGAAGGTGGCCTCGAAAAACGTTTCTTTGCCTCAGCCAGTAGCTCTCTATCCAACGGAAGATTGTCGATGTCGCGGCGTTTGTTATCGTGGTACGCAAATCTGCTGTGGTTGTAATTACATCCGTTATTTTTGTCGAAAATTGTGTGGTGCTTGTAACCGTGATTCTTGCGACGCTTAGTATTATTATTACTGTTACGGGTGGTGTCAAGTGCATTAGCGGGCCTCTGTTTATTCCGTTTCTTCTTTATTCTTGCTTTCTCCGCCGCTTTTTGTTGATTGAGACGACGCAATTTACGTGCGTCGTATTCGGACCAATCAGCCTTCCATACCTTAGAGTTGCCAAGGAAACGCCAGCCTGAGTTACTGGCTGCCTCGACGGACATCTCAGCCTCTAAACTAGGGGAGGAATCTGTTGCGGGTGAAGCAGCAGTCTTTTGTTCCAGTGAGTTTACTGCACTAGAAATTTGCTTTAACTCATCGATAATATCATCCGTGAATATTGGGTTTACATAACTCATATTCTGAGCCGAACAGTTGTTAGCTATGTCAGTTATCACGCTGCTGACCTTTTCAATTTCTGAACAAATTTGTTTCAACTCGCGGCAACAACACTTCCAGTCAAACTGCTGTTTTTGTTTATTGCTATCAATTCCTGTTTTATTGTTGTAAGCAAAATTTCTAGGCCATCGATCGCTTCGTGAACTATGTTAGGCTTCTCCAGTTGAAACGCGAGCCGGTGCATTACTTCCGTATTGGCTTGCAGTTGTGATTCCAGAAGTTGTTGTTGTTCAATAAGCCCTTTGAACTCAATCTTGGCCTGCATCAATTCTTGACATGATTCACAGCACGGTAATAGATACGAGTTGATGTCCACCCTCTTGTCCTTCTTCCGCAGTGATCCCCTCGGAACAGTCACTCCAATGCAAGCGGCGTGGAATTTTCTTGGGCAACCTATACACGTCCACATAACTGTATCGGCGGAAGTGTCGAAAGTGCAAATTTCGCAACTCATTATGATTGATGTACACACACGAAAAGCTGAATTAATAAAAAACTAAATGAAATATCGCGCACGGCACCTGGATCGAACGATAAAAGCGTGCGAACTTGACGACGACTTGTTGTGAACTCAAACTTTGCAGTCAAAAATACAACTGAGACAATTCGAACACCAGAAATGGCTAATAGGAATTTTCGGAGGTTTTTCGACTACTACTTTCATAATCTTGGCATTAGCGATTATCTGTCTTTACAGGAAAAGAGTTGTATTCAAAATTCACTACCCCTTTACAAACAGAGATAGCAATAACAACTAGAGATGGGCCATTCGTTCGCGAACGGTTCAATGAACTGGTTCTTCGAAGAGAATGAGCGAACGGAAGTTCTTTTTAAAAGAACGGTAGTTCTCAATTCTCTTCAATGCGAATGAACTGAACCTGACCCAAAGCCGTTTGGCGAATTTCTCGGACCGATTTTTAGGCGAACGAATGAAAATGAACCGACTTGCCGTCCCACAAACCGCTCTCTGTGCTCTCCCAGAATGGAACCGGCGAAGAACGACTCATCACATTCTCTATTTCTCTAGTTATACATCATGAAGAAATCGCTACCCTTGATGAACTTGTTAAGCATACAGGGGTATAATAGTTTGAGCAGCATCTGTTTGGTTCCTCTCCAAGAATCGAATGTTTTGAGAGACATTCGCTAGATACAAGTAAAATATCAGCTGAACGGAAGAACGGTTCATCTGAACTAGTTCTTTTTACAGAACTGTTCAGTCGGGAATGGTTCTTCGAAGTGAACTGTTTCGCCCATCTCTAATAACAACAGAGATGCAGAAACCCAGAAAAGTTCGTAACAATTGGCCGAGGACGTTCAATCTTTTCCCCCGGAGGAATTACATGATAGCCCATGCCAGCATTACACACGATCAGCTATATCCACACTATACGCCACGCCGGCATTGAACACGATCAGCAGTTTATCATAGCCACGCCGCCGACTATGCACACGTCGACCTAGCAACAGCCAGCAACGCTATCCACTTAGCCCAAACTGTCCCGTCAGCAGATTCATTATACAAAACCACTTCCACAGGCCTCGAATCGATCATTATTAGAGTTGAGTTAGTTGAGTTAGTTCAGTTGAATTTGTATTCCATTTAATTTGAATAAAAGTGATTTTTTAAAAAGCTTATCAGGGACTAAAACAATATATATATATATATATATATATATATATATATATATATATATATATATATATATATATATATATATATATATATATATATATATATATATATATATATATATATATATATATATATATATATATATATATATATATATATATATATATATATATATATAGCGCAGCAAGTATTGTGCTGTGGAGCAGTGGTTGGGGTTTATTTGCGTTACCTCCACTGTGATGACTTCGTTGCAGTCGCCTGTTTGAACGTGGGCCTCATGTAACGTGGTTGCTACCTTCTTCGGTTGTGCAGATCAAGAAATCAAACATCTAGTAGCCTGCCGGCAGTCTTTTACCATGTGGCCTTCTTCCCTGCACCTTCTGCATAATTTGCTCCTGTCAGGTCCGCTGCAGTTTCTCTCCAGGTGGCCGAACTCTTGACACTTGAAGCACACTTCCGGTCACTGAGAGACACTCAATAAACATACCGACCAGCCAACTTTGATCTTCCCAATTTTAAGTGCTTTGTTTTCTGCGCCTAACTGAATCAGCTCGCGTGCTAAAAGGTCCCTTCCTCATTTGGATCATCATCTGCACTTTTCCAAGCTCCAAGCTTAGCGCTGTTTTTCCAGAGCTTCTCTTAGTTCTTCTTCTGAGGATATCTCATCCAGTTCCTTACATTGGATGGTTGCCTCCGGGCACAAGGTTTTCACCGCTTCGCCCATAGCTTTCTCGGTGAGCTCTTTGTAAGCTGTTTGACTTCGGATCCCTTTTAGTTCCAGAAACCCAGCTCCTTGAGTACTGGGTTTGCCCTCATTGCGCGCAGTACCTTCTTGTATTAGTCATCGTTAGGACCTATCCTTGTTGTTCGCCTTCCGTTTTATGCTTTTTATCCACGTTGGTGGCTACTTCGTTCGCTACGCGTACCACTACGCCGGGAGCCTCCTTGTGTTTCTTGGAACCTCCTGGTCTCGCATTACCTGGAGAAACTTTTGGCCTATTCGGTGTAGAGAGGGAAGTCCCCTGGATTGTCTTTCGCCTCGAAAGTTTTCCTCACTTTCTGTGGTGCCACTGTTTACCTTATTTCCAAGCACTCCTTGGCCATCAACAGCACCTTTCCGGTTACCTCCGCTTTTTGCTCCAAGGTTCTCCATTCCTTGACGGCCAATCCGTGGTTTCCTTGTATCTTCAGGACCAGTGTCTTGATATCCTTGTGCACATTACTCCTTCTGTCAACAAAGTTGTGCTGTTCATCCAACAGTTTTTTAGATACTGCTGTACTCGGCATGCTTGGTATTTACAACTAAGTGCTCCCCTCCTGCTTTTGTTACTTCTGTAGAAACTGCGGCTGAGGCTGCTGGTGCTGTTGAGGTTGTTCCTGGTGTTGAAGATGCAGCTGTTGTTTCTCCTGGCCATGCTGTTGTTGCACTGGTTGGCTTTGCCGAGGTGGTGACCTCGTTAAACCGCTTTTGGCGAAGGGATTCGCCGCGTCTACTTCTTATGTGTAAGTTTCTTGCTCCATTTAGTTAGGTCCCAACTCCAGGCCGCTATCTGCACTTGTTGCACATAGTCGCCTCTCGTGATCCCAGCAGGAAGGTCATGCAAGGGTTGACACTATACTTCATGGGGAGTAGTGTTCATAATCACATTGGCGTAAAATCGGGAATGCACCAACCGAATCTAGTACCACCAACTAAATGGTGATTAGTTTTGAACGTACCCGGATACCTGCCAGGGTTTTATTGGGACGGAGGCAACCGAGCCCACTCGCCATTTCAAGTTGGTGTCATCCTTCCTTACTCAGGGAGTAGAACAGCATGCCTGTCAGCCCAATGTCGCCGTCTAATTCGTGATCCGTGTCCTGTCCGTAGTCATTCGCCATGTTCAGTATGCCATAATCAGGACCCAAGTAGTAATTAAAACATATGAAGAAATTAAAATTAGTGAAAGATGGTTTGTAAAGGGCTTATATGCGGTTTTTATGTTTAACAAGTTCGAATTGTTTCAGCCATATAAGATACATGTATTCGTCCTACTGCGATATTTGTCAAGTAATCTGAAACAAATCAAAATCATGTTCCACAGTGATACAACAATAATCTTTAAAAGATAAGGTGCGCTGGTACCATTTTCTCATTTGATTCATAAGTTTTTGAAATGTATAGAATTCGCTCAAACTTTCAAGATTTTTCCGAGGCCCGGAGGGCTGAGTCTTATATACCAATCGACTCAGCTCGACGATTTGGGACAATGTCTGTGTGTGTATGTAACGAACAAATTCTCATTCGTGTTTCTCAGCAATGGCTGAACCGATCTTATCCAAACCAATTTTAAATAAAAGAACTAAAAAACAGTATGAACGCAATCAATTTGTTTTTGATTCTGATGTTTAGTTTCCAAGATATGAATGTTTGAATGCGCAAAAATGGCGTTTTCGCAGTTTTTTTAATTATCTGCCGTAATTGACAATATAGATTAACAATTTATATGTTTTTAGATAGCTTTAACGAATACCTTTCGAACAAGCTATAGATTGTTGAAATCGGACTATTATCATAAGAGATATTTAACATTAAATGCGGACGAAAGATTTTTATCATTTCCCATTGCCAGAAATATGACCAAAAACATGTAATCTATTATTAACGCCAAAACGGCTTATTTTAGGTCAATTAATCTTCGGAGAATTTAATGGAGGCAATATGGCCTTTCTTTTGGTATTGTGCTTTTGCTGATTAATCCCCCTATGAATGAGATATTTTCACAAATTTGTTGGAAGTGATTATATCGAAATGATGTCTTCAGCAAATTTGTAGCTCTTACTTTTGCGAATAACTTTACTGAAGACTTTTAATATCTATTTTGAATACTTTAAAAGCTATGGCTTGTTGTTTGTTGATTACTCTTTGTCGCCTATTTATTGTTCAATATAGTAATAATCCATTGAAATAAGCTAAATATTATTTCGATAAAACAAATTTTTCATTTCATTTTACTATCTACAACCGCTAGAAATAATCACCGAACACGGTGTCTTTGTCGAACAACTTTATTCAAAAAATTCGGCATCCGTGAAACTTCGGGATATGAAAGAATGGACGTTTCCCTGTCAATTGAAAGTAGAATTAAAATATTCTGTCGGGGGGTCTAGAACAACTTTTTATTCTAAAGTTTTTTGATTTAAGTTTTTTAATGAAATTAATTCGCAGTTTTGCTACTATAGACATTCAAAAAATACTAAAAGTGAGAGTCTGATGAACAATTTCATTGTCTACAACTTCGTAGAATGCTTTAAATCGATGTAAAATCACCCGAGAAAGTTTTTAAAATTTTATCAGTTTTTAGGTGTGGGTTAAGACGTCGATTAACAAGGACTTACAAAAAAATGTTTAGTTTAAATGAACAGTAAATTCAGATAAATTTCAAAGTCCCATTCTCAGCAGAAAAAATATATTTTCAGATTCCTCCGTGTCTTGGTCGAAAATGACACATTATAAATAAGGAGGTATGGAAAGGTGTTGTCCAAATTTATTCGATAATCTTATACCTTTTCAAGATATTGATTAATGTCACTGATTTTATCATGCCTTTTTCATTTCTTTTCTCACTCTAGGAGATAGCTAATGTAAACTAGAATGACCCTTCTTTCTGATCCTATTCTGCCTGGTAAAATACAATTAGCTTAAATTCAAAGCTTTATATTTGAATGAACTAAAGTGAACAGTTCAAGTCAATATAATAAACGGATTTTATTGCAATTTTGGGTTGAGAATCCTGAGAATCTGTTTGTCCTTATCAACATTAAAAGAAAGATGATTGAAAGAGAAAAACCGATTTAATCCACCTAGCAGTGAGATGAGACATTTCTTACACATTTCACTATTGGATAAGTTTGCAGAACTCCCGAGAAGTAGGCACCCAACTAGAGGTGGGATGTAAACAGTTTCTAGTCTTGCACGAATAAAATATCGAATAAACTGAATAAATTATAGAAACCAACAAAACGACCGAAATAAAAAAGTAAAGCAAAAAATGAAACAATAGGTTCTTAAATTCATAAAATAAGTAGAAAAATTAATGAACATCAAAATTATAATATACACGAATCAAATTATATTAGGTAATTACATAAAAATTAAGATTAAATTTAAAAATAGTTAAAAGATTAATAGAATAAATTAACTCATACTCACAAATTGAATGAACTAAAACGCATGACTGAACATGAAATGCATAAAATTAAAGATATGAATAAAATGAATCAAATGAATCAAATAAATCAAATGTATCAAATGAAAAAAATGAATCAACTGAATCAAATGAATCATATAAATCAAATGAATCAAATGAATCAAATCAATCAAATGAATCAAATGAATCAAATGAATCAAATGAATCAAATGAATCAAATGAATCAAATGAATCAAATGAATCAAATGAATCAAATGAATCAAATGAATCAAATGAATCAAATGAATCAAATGAATCAAATGAATCAAATGAATCAAATGAATCAAATGAATCAAATGAATCAAATGAATCAAATGAATCAAATCAATCAAATGAATCAAATCAATCAAATGAATCAAATGAATCAAATGAATCAAATGAATCAAATGAATCAAATGAATCAAATGAATCAAATGAATCAAATCAATCAAATCAATCAAATCAATCAAATCAATCAAATCAATCAAATCAATCAAATCAATCAAATCAATCAAATGAATCAAATCAATCAAATCAATCAAACAAATCAAATGAATCAAATCAATCAAATGAATCAAATGAATCAAATCAATCAAATCAATCAAATCAATCAAATCAATCAAATCAATCAAATCAATCAAATCAATCAAATCAATCAAATCAATCAAATCAATCAAATCAATCAAATCAATCAAATCAATCAAATCAATCAAATCAATCAAATCAATCAAATCAATCAAATCAATCAAATCAATCAAATCAATCAAATCAATCAAATCAATCAAATCAATCAAATGAATCAAATGAATCAAATCAATCAAATCAATCAAATCAATCAAATCAATCAAATCAATCAAATCAATCAAATCAATCAAATCAATCAAATCAATCAAATCAATCAAATCAATCAAATCAATCAAATCAATCAAATCAATCAAATCAATCAAATCAATCAAATCAATCAAATCAATCAAATCAATCAAATCAATCAAATCAATCAAATCAATCAAATCAATCAAATCAATCAAATCAATCAAATCAATCAAATCAATCAAATCAATCAAATCAATCAAATCAATCAAATCAATCAAATCAATCAAATCAATCAAATCAATCAAATCAATCAAATCAATCAAATCAATCAAATCAATCAAATCAATCAAATCAATCAAATCAATCAAATCAATCAAATCAATCAAATCAATCAAATCAATCAAATCAATCAAATCAATCAAATCAATCAAATCAATCAAATCAATCAAATCAATCAAATCAATCAAATCAATCAAATCAATCAAATCAATCAAATCAATCAAATCAATCAAATCAATCAAATCAATCAAATCAATCAAATCAATCAAATCAATCAAATCAATCAAATCAATCAAATCAATCAAATCAATCAAATCAATCAAATCAATCAAATCAATCAAATCAATCAAATCAATCAAATCAATCAAATCAATCAAATCAATCAAATCAATCAAATCAATCAAATCAATCAAATCAATCAAATCAATCAAATCAATCAAATCAATCAAATCAATCAAATCAATCAAATCAATCAAATCAATCAAATCAATCAAATCAATCAAATCAATCAAATCAATCAAATCAATCAAATCAATCAAATCAATCAAATCAATCAAATCAATCAAATCAATCAAATCAATCAAATCAATCAAATCAATCAAATCAATCAAATCAATCAAATCAATCAAATCAATCAAATCAATCAAATCAATCAAATCAATCAAATCAATCAAATCAATCAAATCAATCAAATCAATCAAATCAATCAAATCAATCAAATCAATCAAATCAATCAAATCAATCAAATCAATCAAATCAATCAAATCAATCAAATCAATCAAATCAATCAAATCAATCAAATCAATCAAATCAATCAAATCAATCAAATCAATCAAATCAATCAAATCAATCAAATCAATCAAATCAATCAAATCAATCAAATCAATCAAATCAATCAAATCAATCAAATCAATCAAATCAATCAAATCAATCAAATCAATCAAATCAATCAAATCAATCAAATCAATCAAATCAATCAAATCAATCAAATCAATCAAATCAATCAAATCAATCAAATCAATCAAATCAATCAAATCAATCAAATCAATCAAATCAATCAAATCAATCAAATCAATCAAATCAATCAAATCAATCAAATCAATCAAATCAATCAAATCAATCAAATCAATCAAATCAATCAAATCAATCAAATCAATCAAATCAATCAAATCAATCAAATCAATCAAATCAATCAAATCAATCAAATCAATCAAATCAATCAAATCAATCAAATCAATCAAATCAATCAAATCAATCAAATCAATCAAATCAATCAAATCAATCAAATCAATCAAATCAATCAAATCAATCAAATCAATCAAATCAATCAAATCAATCAAATCAATCAAATCAATCAAATCAATCAAATCAATCAAATCAATCAAATCAATCAAATCAATCAAATCAATCAAATCAATCAAATCAATCAAATCAATCAAATCAATCAAATCAATCAAATCAATCAAATCAATCAAATCAATCAAATCAATCAAATCAATCAAATCAATCAAATCAATCAAATCAATCAAATCAATCAAATCAATCAAATCAATCAAATCAATCAAATCAATCAAATCAATCAAATCAATCAAATCAATCAAATCAATCAAATCAATCAAATCAATCAAATCAATCAAATCAATCAAATCAATCAAATCAATCAAATCAATCAAATCAATCAAATCAATCAAATCAATCAAATCAATCAAATCAATCAAATCAATCAAATCAATCAAATCAATCAAATCAATCAAATCAATCAAATCAATCAAATCAATCAAATCAATCAAATCAATCAAATCAATCAAATCAATCAAATCAATCAAATCAATCAAATCAATCAAATCAATCAAATCAATCAAATCAATCAAATCAATCAAATCAATCAAATCAATCAAATCAATCAAATCAATCAAATCAATCAAATCAATCAAATCAATCAAATCAATCAAATCAATCAAATCAATCAAATCAATCAAATCAATCAAATCAATCAAATCAATCAAATCAATCAAATCAATCAAATCAATCAAATCAATCAAATCAATCAAATCAATCAAATCAATCAAATCAATCAAATCAATCAAATCAATCAAATCAATCAAATCAATCAAATCAATCAAATCAATCAAATCAATCAAATCAATCAAATCAATCAAATCAATCAAATCAATCAAATCAATCAAATCAATCAAATCAATCAAATCAATCAAATCAATCAAATCAATCAAATCAATCAAATCAATCAAATCAATCAAATCAATCAAATCAATCAAATCAATCAAATCAATCAAATCAATCAAATCAATCAAATCAATCAAATCAATCAAATCAATCAAATCAATCAAATCAATCAAATCAATCAAATCAATCAAATCAATCAAATCAATCAAATCAATCAAATCAATCAAATCAATCAAATCAATCAAATCAATCAAATCAATCAAATCAATCAAATCAATCAAATCAATCAAATCAATCAAATCAATCAAATCAATCAAATCAATCAAATCAATCAAATCAATCAAATCAATCAAATCAATCAAATCAATCAAATCAATCAAATCAATCAAATCAATCAAATCAATCAAATCAATCAAATCAATCAAATCAATCAAATCAATCAAATCAATCAAATCAATCAAATCAATCAAATCAATCAAATCAATCAAATCAATCAAATCAATCAAATCAATCAAATCAATCAAATCAATCAAATCAATCAAATCAATCAAATCAATCAAATCAATCAAATCAATCAAATCAATCAAATCAATCAAATCAATCAAATCAATCAAATCAATCAAATCAATCAAATCAATCAAATCAATCAAATCAATCAAATCAATCAAATCAATCAAATCAATCAAATCAATCAAATCAATCAAATCAATCAAATCAATCAAATCAATCAAATCAATCAAATCAATCAGATCAATCAAATCAATCAAATCAATCAAATCAAACAAATCAAATCAATCAAAGCAAAAGAAGAGAAAAAACAACAATTCTCACGGTATCATATGGTAATTCAAATAACCTTAAGATATAAAACCCTTTTCAAATGACCACCTTTTTCAAATGACATCCATATTGATGGTGGTTCACACTATTTGTGGTAACCGGAAGTCGCTATCTTGGATTTCAAAATGGCGGTAATGGTCAATTTTCGGTGTCTGCTGACCATATCCTTTCAAATGACACCCATATTGATGGTTGTGTGGTAACTAGAAGTCACCATCTTAGATTTAAAAATGGCGGTAAATGTCTATCATTGGTGTCTGCTGACCATATCCTTTTTAAATATCTATGTTGGCGGTGGTTCTGTTTTGTGGTAACCGGAAGTCGCCATCTTGGATTTCAAAATGGCGTTAACGATCAATTTTCGGTGTCTGCTGACCATATCCTTTCAAATGACACCCATTTTGATGGTGTTTCTCACTGTTTTGTGAGAACCGGAAGTCGCCTTCTTGGATTTCAAAGTGGCAGCAATCGTAAGTTTTCGGTGTCTGTTGACCATATCCTTTCAAATGACACACATATTGATAGTTGTGTGGTTACTAGAAGTCGCCATCTTGGATTTCAAAATGTCGGTACATGTCTATTATTGGTGTCTACTGACCACATCCTTTCAAATATATATGTTGGCGGTGGTTCTCACTGTTTTGTGGTAAGCGGAAGTCGCCATTTTGGATTTCAAAATGGCGGTAATGGTCAATTTTCGGTGTCTGCTGACCATATCTTTTAAAATGACACCCATATTGATGGTGGTTCTCACTATTTTGTGGTAACCGGAAGTCGCCATCTTGGATTTCAAAATGGCGCTAACGATCAATTTTCGGTGTCTGCTGACCATATCCTTTCAAATGACACCCATATTGATGGTGTTTCTCACTATTTTGTGGGAACCGGAAGTCGCCATTTTGGATTTCGAAATGGCGCTAATGGTCAATTTTCGGTGTCTGCTGACCATATCCTTTCAAATGACACCCATATTGATGGTGGTTCTCACTATTTTGTGGTAACCGGAAGTCGCCATTTTGGATTTCAAAATGGCGGTAATGGTCAATTTTCGGTGTCTGCTGACCATATCTTTTTAAATGACACCCATATTGATGGTAGTTCTCACTATTTTGTGGTAACTGGAAGTCGCCATCTTGGATTTCAAGATGGCGCTAACGATCAATTTTCGGTGTCTGCTGACCATATCCTTTCAAATGACACCCATATTGATGGTGTTTCTCACTATTTTGTGGGCACCGGAAGTCGCCATTTTGGATTTCGAAATGGCGCTAATGGTCAATTTTCGGTGTCTGCTGACCATATCCTTTCAAATGACACCCATATTGATGGTGGTTCTCACTATTTTGTGGTAACCGGAAGTCGCCATTTTGGATTTCAAAATGGCGGTAATGGTCAATTTTCGGTGTCTGCTGACCATATCTTTTAAAATGACACCCATATTGATGGTAGTTCTCACTATTTTGTGGTAACTGGAAGTCGCCATCTTGGATTTCAAGATGGCGCTAACGATCAATTTTCGGTGTCTGCTGACCATATCCTTTCAAATGATATCCATATTGATGGTGTTTCTCACTATTTTGTGGGAACCGGAAGTCGCCATCTTGGATTTCCAAATGGCGATAATCGTAAGTTTTCGGTGTCTGCTGACCATATCCTTTCAAATGACACCCATATTGATTGTGATTCTCACTATTTTGTGGGAACCGGAAGTCGCCATTTTGGATTTCAAAATGGCGGTAATGGTCAATTTTCGGTGTCTGCTGACCAATACGGATCCAAAATCTTACCTTTCTGTTCACAAGCCCGAATAAGAAATATTCTGAACGCCTGTTATGAACCTATGTATTATTTTCGTACCGCAAAAATGGGTTAATATTGTATACCATTCTTGCTCTGAAAATTTTGTCGAACAATTTTTGCGCTAAATGATATTTGACCCGCTTTTTCCTGAAATGTTGATAAATATACCATTTCGGATCTAAGAGAATATTTTAACCCACTTTTACCTGATATTATTTCTAAAATAAATTTGCACTAAATTTCTAATAAAAATGCTGGCAGCCGATAAACATCAACCCGAATACACAACCGCAACACAGCCGAAGTTTGGTTTCGCTATTCTCGTGTTTCGTTCCATACTCGTGCACCGGTAAACGAAAATCAAAACCAAACCACGGTGCTGTGTAAACGAAACTCGGTTTGGTTTTCGTGTCTCGTTGAAACACAACCAGCGGTAAGACTGCACACGATGTAAAGGAAATACAAAATTGTGTGGAAATTTGGTTTACCGCACCGGTACTAATCCGGTTTTTTCCCACCTCTGACCAATAGGCCCCGTGCAAATCTAGAAACATTGATAAAAATTTAATAGTTTTCTCTGACGATTTTAGATCAGGATGTAGTTTTCTACAAAGTTGTACACAATGAAATTGTCCATCAGATTCTCACTTTTTGTAATATTTAAATATCAAAAGTACTACCTAGGGGCAAAAATGTGAAACAGTTTGATTGAAAAACCAAACAAAAAAACTTTTAAATAAAAAGTTGTTCTGGAGCCCCCGACAGAATATTTTAATTTTACTTTCAAATAAAAGAGAAAAGCCGATTCTATCACATGCTGAAGTTCTAGCGATGCCGATTTTTTTAGCATAACGTCCAATATCGTCCAAGAAGTATTTATGGTGAATTTTCTCAGGCTAATATTCATGACTACAATAAAGTCTCAACAAATTCGTTAAAGACACGAACTCTGTTACTATTTCCTGAAAAATTAATTCTGCATAATTTTAAAACTTCAAAAATTACGGTTTCGGAACTATGCCGTTTGGACAGTATGATCGATTTTCACCAAACCGAATTTCTGGCTACGCCGCTGATTTCAAGTAAGTAGAAACAAAGTCGTTCTACACTCGTTCACAAGAAACTTTTTCGAATGCTGAATATCTATTATAATACAATAATACATTGAAACCCCGATTTGATCAGCCAAATATGAACATATGTTTGATGGGCTCTAGCAGACGAACAAGACTGAATTCGAGTAAATCCTTTCTTGAGCATGTTTTCCTTATCATGAAGATGGAAATATGCAAAAATGAAAAATTCATCATAATCAGTAATAGTTATCAGACTACATCAAGGGACAAGAAGAATATTAACAGTTTATTATAAAGAAAAAAAAATTGTCCGATTTAGTCAATGTCCCCATTTTGTCAGCCTAAAATACGCCATGAGACTGATAAAAATGGGTCTTTATGGTATGTATTATTCACTGTGTTTCACATTAATAGGTACATTTCATTTTTGGAGATTTTTTTATTGCATCGAACTACAACAATTTTTAGGTAGTTATCAAGGGGTTATTTTATAGACTTCTTCCAAAATTTGGCGAACCTATTCCAATTCGCATACCAATTAATTGGTATACTTAAGGGGTTATATGTTGCAGATAGAGAAAATACTGAAATTTTCAGCTTTTTTCCTACACAATATTACGAAAGCTTATTAAACTATTTTTCCTAATAAGTTTGTGAAAATTATAAACTATTTGAATTTTTTTAATAGTTTTATTTTTTATTTAACCGTGATTTTTTAATAAATAGTGACCATCGCTTCACAACGTAGTCTATTTTTCATGGCTTGCGGTGAGCACGATCTCTCGAATTGCTGAACTGAAAATTATGGAATAGAAATTAATTTTTAGTATTCTTTACAGATTTAACTCGCCGCGCAGATAGCTCCGGAATGAATTAGACCCGCTGGTGCCCTAAGACGATTTCGCTAGATTTTCAGAGCACTGTGCACCCAGTGCATTAACGCAAGTGACGGAAGGTTATCGAAAAGATTCGTGAAAATGAAAATTCCAGTAATGATGAAGATTTTCTCAAACGGTTCGTTTTCGAGAGGTTTTTATTTGTTCTTTGGCATTAGGATTAGCGATAATAATTCAAATCAAGGATACTACTAGGAAGTCACCTTTAGAAAAAGTCGATGTCGAAGTAAAATTTGGAACTATGCACGCATGCACTTCAGAGATTGCGTGATATCAGAAGCTGCGATTTCATTTCAACGCTTTTTTGTGAAAAGGGCGATACTTACAAATGTAAACAAAAGGCTTTTTTCATACATGAGAATGAGGGCTTTGAAACACAATAAATTAACCTAAAAATTTGGATTCTACGATATTGAAAAGCAGTAAAAAATACAACGGGCGAAACTGTATTTTTGTTTGTTCATTTAAAGTTTCGCCCTCCACGCTCCATGCAAACAAACAGGGCGATACTTTTTTTGCTAGCAGTTTAGAGGCGAAACTGTTATTTTCGTATTTTTTTAGGATTATCAAGCTGATACCAGCTGTAACAATGATCGCTGGTGAAAAAACACGGACGAAATCGGTGGTGTAGAACGGTAGTTATTGTAAAAAACCTGTTTTAATCCACCTAGCGGTGCAATTGTGCCTTTCTCATTTCTCTAAACTATGGCACGGAGGCTTTTTATGTTAAACATAATTGTGGAAATGTCCATTACATTCTTAGTACACTTTGCACTTATACACAATGGCATACCAGCCACGAACTTGATGAGCTACTTGTCGACGGTGAAACACTTGAAACAAAAAAATATCATACTCCATTAGCCTAATCAGCATTAAATCAATGTTATCTGCTTGCTAACTCATTTTGTCATGCGGGGGTGGGTATGTGAGGAGGGCGAAAGTCCCATGAACGAACGACTCCCCAGCTTAAATTGGTATGCTTTGTGATACAGTGGTGGTTTAAAGATGATGGGGTTTAAAGGTAGGGGTATGAGGGCTGGATGGGGTGGTGGTCTGAGGGGTGATTTAAGGAGATTTTTAAAGGAGGGGAGTGAACAGTAGAGGGGGGGGGGTGTAACCCCTCTCCGTAAACCATCGACTACGCCCCTGTTAAAATCCAGAAACCTTATGCGAGTCGAAAAAAAAATTTGGCCCTGGCCGGGATTAGGTTGACGTTTTTCAGAGTGATTGCATAACCTTTCTATATGAGAAAGGCAAAAACGTAAGGGCGATACTTCAATGCTGATAGGTGGGACTGAAAAAGTAAACAATCGCCAAAGGGGTGATACTATCATTTTTTCAATTTCAATAGCAAAAACAAATTTTTATTTGATAATTTCAAATACTTTATGAAGTTTTGGGTTTCGATCACTGAATCATGCAATCTAGGATGTGAAAAACACAATAGTTTTTAAATAGGAAATAAAACCAAGTCTGGAAATATTCACTGTTGGTTTTCTTTGAATATCACTGCTAGTATCGCCCTTTTCAAGAAAAAAGCGTTGATTTCTTAGTTCTCAGTCGCGTTGGAAATTTGAGTAAAGTATAAACTTCAAATCGATTAAAAAAAATTTCGATTTTTTTGGCTCAGTACAATGTATAACCCCTTCAGGAAAATTCAGTTTTCCCACCACAATTTAGATATTTTATTAACAGAGCATTAACAATAATTCGTTTGTATGTCTATTTTATGGGCCATTTTTCGCTTTCCCATTGATTTGGTTTGAGATTTCTAGCACTGATGTTGTCCTATGCCTATGCTGAGTCCTGCCACTATCCCACGTAGTATGTGTTATCAAAAACATCGCGAAGCATCAAGTTCTAAATGTTCTCAAACGATATAATATCCGAAGAGAGTGATAAGAGTTATAAGAAATGTCTCATCACACTGTTAGGTGGATTAAAAACGTTTTTATGAGTTTATTTTACTGCTTGTAGAACATACGGATCAAATGATTTCGTTCAACCTTACTGTATAAGAACATATTGAACACATATTACAGCCAAGAAATCTGTAACTTGTGATTGAAAACTGTTGCGCTTGATTCGAGATTTCGTTTCATATGCGAGTATTTTACATTTTAGTTCAATTTTATTAATTTTATGTACCATTTATTGCGCTGGTAATCGACTGGAGGCTAGGGATGCCAGGTGCACAGATTTTCAATATGCTGCACAGATTTCTATAACTGCAGAGACTTCTATAGTTTTCTGTTTTAATGCACCAATCTCGATAAACGTATGATTACGGCTTAAAAGCCAACTGTCAAAATTCTCTTTGAAAGGAGATTCCGGACAAACCGTTACTCGTCAATCACAGGTGTTGGTAGTAGACAAAAGAGAAAAGTTTTCTCTTTCATTAACTGCTGTGAACTGTGTTCGACCAGTAACAGTTTGCCCGGAATTTCCATTCAAAGAGAATTTTGACAGTTGGCTTTTAAGCCGTAATCATACACTCAGCCAAAAAATACAGTGAACTTCATAAGTATATCGTATATTTTTTAGCCCTCAAGCAGAACGTATGTAAATCTGTGTATCTTCGATTTTTCATAAGACAAAATTATATATTTCTCTTATGCTTATGTGAATCATAAGATGCTCGTATGAAACTCTAGCGAGTAACGTATGCAATACCCAATAAAGTCGTTTTTTTCATAATCATCTTATGAAAACATAGTTTTGTTATTTTTATATACATCATAAGATAATTCTTATGACTTTTCTTCTGCTTTTGTTAGTTTTTGGTTTTTCACTGTTTCGTTCTGTGTTTCCGGTGTCCGTACCTGTTCCAAGTGTTCGGGTCGCGTCCGTGTAACGTATAGCGAGTGAAGTCCGGACACGGTCCGTTTCCGTAATTGTGGAAGATACCGTTTTCCTGCGTCTGGTTCCGGCGTCGTGTTTTACGTCTGTGTTGGTGTAAAATTAGTTTTGGCTGCTCTTTTCGTTACTTGTGTGTTATTCAGAAGGCTCAGAATTGAATCAGGGCGTAGTGTAGACCACATCCAGACAAGCCCTGCGTGATCGATTCAAATATGATGACAGTGCAAAAGACCCATACCGAAGCTCTTATCGATCATGACGGTTTTCCGATGGGAGACTAAAGAGAGAAGGGGCCCTTACACGCGTATTAAAAGTGTCATTACTAAGTAGTGTCATTACTGGAATTGTATGGGAAATCCATCATTACTCGCCTTACACGTTCATTAGAAGTGACATTCCTGCTCAGTGGTGACATTACTAACCCCTCGTGTACGGGGCCCTAGATGGGCGAGGTGCTTCGTTTTTTGTTTGTTGTTGCTGTTGTTTGTGTTTTTATGCCCCGAAGAACTGTGCCTCATAGGGGCCCCTTACACGAGGCGTTGGTGATGTCAGCGGTGGTGTCACTTTTGGTGATCGTATAAGGTGAGTAATGACAGAATTTCCATACAATTTTAGTAATGTCATTGCTTGGTAGTGACACTTTTGTTGTACGTGTAAGGGACCCTATAAACGCTAGTGGCTAGGTGCTTCACTTTAGGGACCCTTACACGCGCAATAGGAGTGTCATTACTAAGTAGTGTCATTACTGGAATTGCATGGGAATTCCATCATTACTCGCCTTACACGTTCATTAAAAGTGACATTACTGCTCAGCAATGACATTACCAACGCCTCGTGTACGGGGCCCTTTTGAGTACGAGACAGTGCATACGAAAGGAAAGCAGTAAAACAGCATGCATGCGAGGGTGCGCTTCGGAATGTGGAATGCTACATGTGATATTGACAGCACAAAGCAAAGAGTCCGCTTACATGCCGAGTGCATAACTGTGGTAGTAATAGGACGTGATGATGGTATCTCAAACGCAGTGGCACTCTCGACGATGGCGACAGAAAACTCAGGTGGTTTCGTTTTTTAATAATTTTATAGATTTTTTTCAATAGCCTTTGGATAGCCGATAATAAAAGTGTGCTACCGGTGGCCCGGTAGTGTAGGTTACGCATAAGTGTAAGCAGAAAGCTTTTTCTGTATGTGCCAGGCATAAGGATTGGCACTTGGGTATGAGTACATATATGCTAATCTCAGTATGGTTTAGTTGGTGCAATTGTTCCATCGTGAGTGGACCACCGAGAGTTGTCGAACGAAGCTCATTCGATGAGGTTATGTTAGGGTGGTGTAAAATCTAATAGGGCCTTGGGTGAGAATTTCAATGCAGTGCAGACATCGGAATACGTTGTTAGACAAATTCTTAAATTCATGTGATTGCGGCTTGAGGGCCGGCTGCCGGAATTCTCTTTGAGGGAGAATTCCGGACAAACCGTTATTCGCCAATCACAGATCTTGGTAGTAAACGAAAGGGAAAAGTTTTCTCTTTCATTAACTGTTATGAACTGTTTTTGGCCAGTAACGGTTTGTCCGGGGTTTCCTTTCGGGGAGAGTTTTGACGGTTGGCTTTTGGGCCGTAGTCGTGTGTTTGTTGAGAATTACTTAGCATTTATGAAGCCAACACAGTGGCAAAATTGTGGACATAGACGTATACTAAATAATAGTGTGTGAGTGTGTGTGTTGTTGCGCACGCGTGTGTGTGCGTGAGAACTTTATGTATCGATATCATACTTTTATGTCTGCCTCTCGTTTCTTCTGCTGTGAATTTTATGCATCGGACATATTCGGTCTAGCCACGCATTGAATGCTTAGAAGTACATGCTAGAAAGTGTACAGAAGTCACAGCGGAGTGAGGGAGACGCAATGTCGTATATACAGGTCTGGCGAAGATGGCACTTTGATATTTGTAAGATGAATCTTACATGAGTGGTGTGAGTGATCACAGTATAAATCGACTTGCTTTCGTCATACCAGTCGTTCCGCTCCCATTAGGGCCCCTTACACGCGCAATAAAAGTGTCATTACTAAGTAATGACATTACTAGAATTACTGAGATTTACATAATTACTCGCCTTACACGTTCATTAAAAGTGGCATTACTGCTCAGTAATGACATTACTAACGCCTCGTGTACGGGCCCCTATTGAATCGTGTGACCGCTATGACGTCGACCCGTTGTGCTTCTGGATTGTTTACATAATTTTCGTTGCCAACACTAGCAAACCGTGTGTTCTGCCACACCTGTATATACCTCATTGAGGGGGACGGGGATGGAGGGTGTGCTGGCTCTGCGTATTTTTATTTCTCAATGTGCATGTGGATTGGATCATTGACCATTGTATGAAATGCCTTAACCTCACAAATTTTACAGGTGCTGGTCCTTTTGTTTACAGTTTGGACTTAACAAATGCGGAATCCATTAAAATAAGCTTAGTGCTAATTCCTAAGAAATTTTACCGCAAAACTACTTACCGATTCAGAGAACACTAGAAGTAATTGATAAACAAATAATTAGTTCACTTATTTGATCTTGCATGAACATTTTTCTACAGTAGGGAATAGGACAATAACGCTTTATTTTTCCGTCAATAATAAAGAACAAATGGTTGCATTATACACGGGATTGTTTTGTAGTGCACACATATAATCTATTAATGTGAAAACCTGATACTTATGGATAGAAGTCAGATCTTCCTCCAATTACAGCTCCTTGGAGATCTCCAATGGAACAACTTACACAAGTCCAACGGGCAGTGACACCAGACTAAAAGAAACGGAAGCGCTGAGGAAAACACGGAGTCTATCGGTTCTTTTTTTATTATTTCCCCTTTTCTTTCTTAAATAAGCAGGAATTCAAGAAATGTGGATGAGAGTCAAAGGAGACATAAATGGGAGATAGGAATGAAGGAAGAAAACTACAAAAATGGTAAGTTTTCTAGTACACATGTGTTATATATATATATATATATATATATATATATATATATATATATATATATATATATATATATATATATATATATATATATATATATATATATATATATATATATATATATATATATATATATATATATATATATATATATATATATATATATATATATATATATATATATATATATATATATATATATATATATATATATATATATATATATATATATATATATATATATATATATATATATATATATATATATATATATATATATATATATATATATATATATATATATTGAACCAATATACTAAATACGTTTCGATTTCCTGCTTAAATGGAATCGAAAGTTTTACTGTAATGTTACAATCCAATTGATACAAACATTACAGTAAGGCGGGGCTAGTTGATGGAATGATGACCTCGGAACATGTCTGGCACTGTACACGAAATGGGTCATCGGAAAGTCAATTGAGCTAACACCTTCCTAAATCCGTGAACCAAGTTATTTGCATGAATGTTTAAATACATGCAAACATCTTTTTTCTGTAAATCACTACAAGCTAGTGGGAGATAGGAAGGTTAACACACACACACATCATAAGATAATTCTTATTAATTTCGCTGTATGATTTGGCTGGGTGTACGTTTATCGAGAAATCTTCAGTTCTCTGTTATAATGCATAGGCATTTCTCAATTTTTAACTCGCGCGAAAACTAAATAAAAGTCGCCACTTTTTGCATTAAGACAATCTTCTACTCTTTCCGTAACACATATTTGATATTTACATACGCGTTGTCAGATTTCACAAAATATTACCTGGAATCCCTGCTGGAGGCCGAGCAATAAACAAAATAGAGCGTCGTTCTTCTCTACTGCGATATCAGTATAATCTTACTTCTGCCTAGGAACACATTGAATACCATAAGAACAACTACATGTTCTATATAAGAAATCAAGAACGAGTATTTTTCGATTTTCGCCCTAGTTTTATGTTGCATTGCTTTACAAAGATGTAGCAAAACTTTTAATACCAGTTAAGGTTGGACAGAGAATGCGCAAAATTCGCAAACGAAAAAAGCAGTTTTTTTCCACGCCGTATGTCAGATCTTCATAAAAATCAATCAGCGTATGTAGAATGTTGTTACAGTACTGCTGATTGATTTTTATGATGATCTGACATACGGTGTGGAAAAAAAAACTGCTGGCGAATTTTACCCTTTCTCTGTCCAACCTTAACATACTGCTAAGCAATTGTATGGTAAGAGTAGATACAGAACAGTAGATTAGGATTGTCGCTGGCATCAGTGGTAGGAACATCATTGTTTTAATTCCGGGATATACCTGTCAAGTGGGACAAAAAGGGCAAAAAAATAATCCTCTCGTCGTTTCATAATGACTAATCATTTTCGTTTATTTGAGTCAGCAAAACAATGGCCATACTTGGCTGATGTATATTCACTAATTAGAATGTACAAATTGTCTAAAACTGTACCAGGAATGCCACTACTTTTCAAAGAATTTCTGTCAGATCAACGAAAAATGTCTGACAGAATCTGTCAATCAAAGCGATCTCAAAGCTATCGAAACTTATCAATAGATTTTTTTTAAATTTGGAAAAATATGCCACAAATTTCCTAAATGTGTGTGCAAACACTTCTATAATTTGAAAATCTGGCATAATGACAGGATTATCTTTTTGTCTGGAAGGTGCGAAAAACTCCCCTAGTAACAATGGAGGTTTTATGGTGCTCTTGGAGTCTCTCTTAAAACTTTGATTGCACTTGTAGTGTGCTATAAAACTTAAATTGTTACTTGGGTCTGGCTGTGCCAGATAAATCTGGCATAATGGCATCCCTGACCTGTACTGAATTTTAATAAATTTTCATTTCCTTTTGCGGTATATAGGTTTGTATGCCAATAATAAACCCTTTGCGTATAATGGACCCCCTGACTCTTTTTGACAATTATTCCTCATTAATAACTGTTTTTAACGTATACTGTTGGTTACAGGACAGCTTTAAGACTTAGACAGAAATTAGAATGTGTTTTTCACCATAATTCGTTACAAAATTGATATTTGCACTCAATTTCAATCCAGTGCAGCATGACATAGGGTTTGTAATTGTTTTACTATTATAAAAAGAATACTTCGCTCTGATTAAAAGTAACTACGCTTGAAAAAGATATTGTTTTACCGGTTAATACCTAACCCTAACACAGTCTTTTGCGATGTAGATCTAACAAACTAAGATAATTTAAAATTTATATTGAAATTCTGGGGGTCCATTATGGGAACAAGTGAAACTAGGTATCTGCGCACATTAATATAACCAGAAACTTGTAAACTGCAACTAATAGAATTAAACAGAGTTATCAACATTCTGAGGATTCAGTATAAGTTTGATTGAAACCATCATATAGAAAATTTTGCAGCTTCTCAGTATTGGATCAACAAAATTTGTGGTTCCTACACCAATCAATAGACAAAAACTAATAACAGTAGGGGAGACCGGGACTGGTTGGCCGAGTTTTACTTTCGGAATTTCTGTACTCATTCTGGTTCAGTGGCGTAGTAAGAAAATTTTTCGGGGTGGGATATGAATTTTTTTTTTGTATATATATATGAAAAAATGTTCAAAAACTTTGTGAGCAGGAAAAAATGTTCAAAAACCAACTCAAGGAACGGGTTTGGGTAGTCAAGATAGGAAAGCTGGTTGTTGGTATAGAATTAATGCTCTGCCCCTACGAGGACAATCTGGGCGGCAAACTTCAAACTGTCTAATTTACTGAGCCCTTCAGTTCCCTTGTGCCATTCAGTACCACTTACTCGTTGAGCTTCCGACTGGTTCGCGAACTACTCGGTCTAGTCCCCGACGATAGATCTAGCCTACTCCGACGAAAAGTTCCCCGGCGAGAGAAGTTCGAGCCAACCAGCCAGGTGCTGTCAGTTCGGCGATTCCGGTAAAGTAGGGGTTTGCTGGAGCTCCGGCGCGACTGGTGGTGTATCGTCGCGGTCTACGCGGTCTCGTTCCCGTCGGTGAATCTGACTGTAAGCTGACGAAGAGGTCCCAGACGAAAGAAGTTCTCCCGATACCGATTCTTATTTGGTTTCAGTACTACAACTTCTTGAGCCCTTTGGCTCCGTAACCGGTGCCATTTAGCACCGCAACTCCTTTAAACCATTTAGTTCTCTTCTTGGGCCATTTAGCACTACTTCCTTGATGGTCCATTCAGTCCTCGACTTGTTCGCGAACAACTCGGTCTGGTCCCCGACGATGGACCTGACCTACTCCGACAGAGAATTCCCCGGCGAGAGAAGTTCTCGCGAGATCGAGCTAATCAGCTAGGTGCCGAGGTCAGTTCGGCGATTCTGGTGAAGCAGGGTATCCGGTGCACTGGTGCGCCGATGACCCGCGACTAGTGGTGTTTCGTCGCTGTCTACTCAGTCTAGGCGGCGAATCTAGCTTACGCTAACGGAGAGTTCCCTGGCGAAAAAAGTTTTCCCAATATCGATTTCGCTATTTTTCTATCGGAACACCGGTGGGGTGCCGTGGTCGTTCTGGCTATTCATTTCGAGTGGAGCGTGACGTCCGGTTCGCTGGCGTTTCGACGACTCATACTCGCTGCTCTGTTGCAGTCTACTCGACTAGTCCTCGGCAGTGGATCTAGCTTATACCTGTGGAGAGTTCCCTGGCGGTGATTGCTCTCCCGAAACCGTTGTTCGATGTCCATTCCGCTGTAAGACGGTCATGATCTACATCAACGGTTCTCAAGCTTTTTCGTACCACGGACCCCTTAGATATCACACTGGGTTGCTGCGGACCCCCACAGATAAACATCAATTTTGTATGCTATCAATATGTTATTTTCAATTTGTTAGGAAACAAGATTTGAAATTTCAATATGCACTCGGAAAATATATTTTTCTTTGCGGACTCCCAGCAATGACTTCGCGGCCCCCTAGGGGCCCGCGGACCCCAGGGTGAGAATTACTGATCTACATCATATCTCTGTTTACTGCGTTACACGTCTTTACGAGGATGGTCATTCTGTAGGCTACATTATTCGGGTTGATGTCCGGTCCTCCCGTTTTAAGTAGCTCCCTGCACGTCACTTCAAACCTCGGACATTCAAAGACTCTCCTCGGACATTCAAAGACTTCAAAACTCGGACATTCAAAGACGCTCCGGTGTCTCCTCGATGTTCACACACTCCAGGCACAGTGTTGACGTTGCGTACCCACGGCGATGAAGATACTCCTTAAGCAGCCGTGGCTCGGTAGGAGCTGTTTCAGGTGGAAGGTCATCTCTCCGTGCTTTCTATTGACCCACGTCGACAGGTTTGGATGAGCCGGTAGGTCCACTTTCCTTTCTCCGTATTATCCCATTCCTGCTGCTACGTCACCATCGAATCGATACTCATCATCTTCCTCACGTTTCTGACGTTTCATTGATTGTAGCTCTTGATATCCTCCGTCAGGATAGTGCAGATGGGGATCATCTCGGCGTCAAGGCATACTGCCTCCGGTACGCAATCGCAACTCATACGACCAGCAGTCGAAGCGTCCAGTACAGCTTTTCGCGGTTTCACTTGGTTTTCAGCGCCGCACCCCAAGCAGGAGCCCCATATCGCAGTATCGATGACGAAACACTAGATAAAGACCCGACATTTCGCATGTGTAATCAACGTGGTTGTTAAAGCTCAATCAGTCGTCGATTATCACTCCCAATTGTTTCAGTGCACGCTTCGATGCATTCACATGCCCTTCGATGGTGATCTGTATCCGCTGAACCGCTTTGCAGTTGCTGTCCAACAACAAATCCGTCTTGTAGTGAGCTATTTGCAGCTTGACCCGTTCATCCAGCTCTCAATTGCATCTATTGTCTACGTCACCGACACCTCTATTTCTTCAAGTGTCTCACCGTTAGTGACACATCGTCCACGAAACCAACGATTTTCACTTTCTTGGGTGGCCGCAGTGCTAAGACCCCACACTGATAGAATATATTCGTAAATCGCTAGGAATTAATTTCGTACAAACAACTTTCATAAAATATACGAATTTTTCCTACATATGATGAATCGTTCGTAGTTCTATCGAAACACTTTTATTTTTTATTGCGAGTTTTTCGTGAAAACCGCGAAATGAGTTTCGTTGGCTTATTACGAAACAGCTTCATTCAGCAAACGAGTCGTTCGCTGTTATATACGAATATCTTTATAATATTTACGAGCACCATTCGTCAAACAGTCCACATCAAAAGGGCAATATGGAGCAATTGTTGCTATACATCAGATAATTGTTATTGTCTGATTATTTAGTAGTCGTATCCGTGTCCGCCGGTTGCAGGCAGATTTCCTGAACCTCTTTCGCTTCCAGTTGATTCAGAATCTGGAGCAGTACAGAATCAGTTAAGCCGTCGCGAACTGCTCGTTGATTTTTTATGAATAATTTTGAGTTTTTCTCTGCCGGAGCAATATCGGTGCTGTCAAACATCGATCCTAAAAGATCGAATGCGACCAACGAAATCGTTTGTAATATACATAAACGTTTATTAAAATAAACGAAATATTTCGTTTCTTTCACGAAAAATAATGTCGATAACTTTCGTGCAACGTAAACGAAATAAGTAAAATTTACGAAAACTTTCGTTCATTAAGCGGCCATTTCTTCGTACTACAATAAAATCGATTTGGCCACATCGATTTTTTTAAATAAAAAAACGATATTGTCAAACTTCGATCCCAAAAGATCGACTGAAAACAATAAGAGGCTAATAAATACGAAAACTTTTCTAAGATAAACGAAAAGATTTCGTGCGACCAACGAAATCGTTCACAAATGTTTATTAAAATAAACAAAACATTTCATTTCATTCACGAAAAATAATGTCGTTAGCAACGATAACATTCGTGCAGTGTACATTAAATGTGTAAAATTTACGAAAGCTTTCGTTCACCATACGGCCATTCTTGTTCATAAAATGAACGAAACTTACCTTTTACAATGCACGAAAATACTTCGTTGCAGAAAACGACGAATGAATTCGTGCATAGCATGATTCATTATATTCACGAATTTATATTATCAGTGCATCGTACATCCCATTCCAAAGTGTTGGACAGAGAATGGAGCCCTGAGTAACGCCCGCTGCGACTCGCAGTGCCTTCTGCCCTTTTGTTCGTCTGGTACAGCAGTGCTCTACTCTGGAAGTAGCTCTTCAGGATCTGGCTCATTCTTTTATGCCACACTGCGGCATTGGTCTATTCGGGGCTGGATGGCCCGATGACTTCCCTGACTTTGGCAGCAACATCAGATTCTGCACCTTCCTCATTTCGGGGATTACCATCGTCTAAAGACTTCAACAGTAGCATCCTGAACATGTCCGGATCAGGCCCGTAGCCAGGAGTTTATTTCGGGAGGGGCTTAAAAAATTATTGTATAAATCTTTTTTATTTCGATTATACAGGTTTTAACCTTATGGTTATTCGCCTCTTTTTGAGTTAGAAAATTTCTTTAGAAAAATTTCTAACCCTACATGTGCGGGATTGATGAACGAACCGTGATGAGCTGCGTAAAAGGTAATCAATTTACCAACTACGCTTTACCCGCCCCTGCATAAAGCTTTTAGTTCTAATTACTTCATATTGTCACTAGAAACTAAACGAAATTTTGAAAAGTTCTTAATGAAAACAAAGCCAAATCTAAGACAATCCATGTTCTTCGTCACAAGAAAGGCTATAGTACATCAACGAATTATTGATGTTTAATTTGATTTTTATTATTTATTTTTATTTACAAGTTACAATTTACTCTCGTTGCAACAATGGATATTCTAGAGTTCTCAGTATTTATGCGCTAACCGAATATGACAATCCTTGACGGTGCTGGAAAACGCAAGGTGTTCTAAGCTACACGTTTAAAAGGTGTAGATGACGCTAAATCGAAATGAGTAGAAAAATATCCATAAAATGTTCGATCGAAGAGAATGTCGAAATTTGCACAAAATCTTCTGATTTAGCAAACGAATTGTAGATGGTTCAACTTCTATTTTCTTGATCTGGCGTCCTGTAACTATTACCAGTTCTAATGCATCATGCTAACATAATTTTTTGGCATACCCCAGTTAGGAAGGAGGATCTTTGGTGATCAATAGGATCAAAATATATGGGTCATTCCACGTCTGATTTACAATCAAAATTTGAATTCCTTCCAATTTTTTTTCTTGCATTCATTAGTTAAAGTAATTGACACGTATTTTTTATTTTGGCTGAATATGATTTTTTTTTTAAGTTATTAGTTTTTGAACTTTTGAAGTTTATGACATTGAACATTTTTCAATCACTTATAACTCGGAAACGATTCGATATATGGAAAAAAATATTAAATAAAAAAGTTGTGAGCTTACTGAAAAAAATAGCAATTTCTTTTTGTTATATAACTTATGAAATTTGCAATTGTTTGAAACAAATTGAATTTTTTAAAGTTGGACCAATTTTTTACTTATTATTTTCTTTAAATATTAAAAATCATGTTAAAATAATTGTGCAAAAATTTGGGAGTGGATATCAAAATACTTTGCGAGATATTACAATTATAAACTTAAAACAAGGCAATTTTACACCAAACGCCTAGTGATAGGCCTATTGTAATTGAAATATCTCGTAAAATACTTCGAATTTCTTTCTGAAATTTGTACACAATCTTCTCGATATAATTATAAATTATTTGAAAAAGCTAAAAAGATTTTTTTGGCTCCACCCTGAAAAAAATTTGTTACTAATATTTGCATAATACATAAATTATTTAACAAAAACAAATATTACAAAAAAAATCCGCCGAGATCTTCCGAAAACGCAGCTTTTATTATTTAATGCTTTTTTCCAGAAATCTAATAGTTTCTCAGTTATGAGGGAATGAAAAATGTCCAATTCTATTAAATTTATAAAACTTTAAAAAATCACTATATTATTAAAAGTCGATATTTGTATGTATGTGATTTATGGACTCCCAAACGGCTTAACCAATTGCCGTAAAAATTTATGCATAGTAGGAATTTGTTATGGAGCGTGTTTGTGTGCTATTGGTGGGGATTATCTGCCTACAAGAAGGCGCTTCGGAACAAATTATGGTTTCCTCCTATTTCGTTGAAAGTCGCATCAACGTGCGATGGGTATTAGCTAGTACTTTATAAAGTTCAAAAACTCATAACTTGAAAAAAAAAAAGTCAAATTCAGCCAAAGTAAAAAAATCGTGTCTATAATTTTCAGCTAAAGAGTGCAAAAAAATTGAAGGGAACTAAAATTATAGTTGTAAATCGTGGAATGACTCGCATTCTGCAAATTTAAGACTTTTTTGGGGGTATTCTCATGTTAAAAGCAAATATTTTCTAAAGTCCCCCGAAATCAAATTTCTTTTGATTACATAACTATATTAAGAAGATTATGTGAAAAATTCAGAATGGAACTCGAAGTGTTACGAGACATTTCAGTTATAACAGGCCTTTCGCTGGGCGTTTAGTGTAAAATTGCCATGTTTTATGTTTATAATTGTAATATCTCGCAAAGAATTCCACTGCCAAATTTTTACACAATCTTTTTAACACGATTTTAATACTTAAAGAAAATAATAAATAAAAAATTTGGTCCAGCCTTAAAAAAATTCAATTTGTTTCAAGTAATTGCAAATTTCATAAGTTATATAACAAAAAAATTGTGATTTTTTTTGGTAAGCTTATTTGAAAACGCAACTTTTTTATTTAATATTTTTTTCCATATATCGAGTCGTTTCCGAGTTATCAGTGATTGAAAAATGTTCAATTTTATAGACTTCAAAAGTTCAAAAGCGAATAACTTGAAAAAAATATAATATTTAGCCAAACCAAAAAATACGTGCCAATTATTTTTAGCTAAAGAATGTAAGAAAACAGTTTGGAAGATGCTTGACGTTTATATTAAGCGCACATTGCTCTAATCTATTACAGAAATTCAATTTGCGTATGATTTAACTAACTTTCTTTATTCAGGCCAATATCTAGCATAAAATGAGTTTTGTTAGATACCATTACTAGCGATAAATGTTAATTTTGGGACAGTTTTTGTACTCAGTTTTCTATGAAACTTTTAATTTTTTATTATACAATTCGTTTACTTGAGTCGGTTCAATGCATTAGCTAAATGAAGCCTTGAGTCTTTAATATATTTCCACGATGTAAACAATGAAAATGATAAAACGCTAATGGTTGTCCAACAGATCTCGTGCGATTGACCTGTTTACTGATTGAGAAATATTTTTCATAACCAACCGCGTCTTGGTGGTCGTTCATATCTATCTTGTACACTTCCGTATTATTATCGTGGTAACTGCCATGGACATGGCAGTTCGCGAATATCTGATTTCATTTTTGTTTTGTCCCCTCACGGGCCACCAGTGTCGACTTCCTCAATGATGATGCTGACTGTTAATTTTGAGATACTAGACGCAGTTTTTGCCGTCAATATTATATGAACAGCAGCCACAAATTTGGCAATTGTTTGTTTTTCAGGTAATCGTATTGGAGACTATGGATGTGCAAAGATGTAACGTGTATGATGATATTATCGCATTGCGTTTTGTGCGTGCAGGATCAGCTAGGACGAAATCCTAGCTGACCCTACCCGTCTAATTCCTAGATGTGTCCTTTATAATAAATTACATTTTTTCCAAATGTGACAGGAATCTTTTAATGGCCACGGTTCAAAGAAGTTAAGTTTGTTTATTGGGGCTTTAACCTCCTGGTCGTTCGCCCGCGGTTCAAGTAAGAGGTATCAGATCTTGTAGACGAACATTGATTTTCTCATCATCCATATATATGAGAATCAACCACGTATTACAAGTTGCAAAATGACTGGTTTCGCCTAGGCTAATTTGTTGAGTATCATAAGTACTGAATGCCTGACAAGGTAGAACTCGTTAAAGGCGATGTTCGTAAGCATAACCTCTATTTTCACCTTCAGCAAATATTCCCCATCATGAAATTCGGTTATGCAAAAATTCCAGAAGTCAATAGCCTCCACGTTTGGCTGGAGCACCACTTCTTGCTTCTACGATTCAATCATCCGACGGATCACCCCAGCAAGAATTAAAGTAACAGTTTCTTTTGTTCTTCCGACGAGTCACACAATATGAACGGAAGTGTGTTATCAGACTCGGCATACTGAGTAGATATCTTGACCGATGTCTTCGGTGGCTCGAAATAGCAATCTTCCTCACCATTCTCCCATTAATTTGTTGAAACCAAACAAGATACAATTTTTTTACGAGGTACCGAAAAACATGTTGCTTCTTAAATTTATTTTTGAAAAGTTTCGGGGGGGGCTTTAGCCCCCTAGCCCCCCCTCTGGCTACGTGCCTGGTCCGGATACGCCAGGATCGCAGCTTTCAGCGCCACGGTTGGTATTCCATCCGGACCGAGGGTTTTCTTTGATTTTAGTCACATCGACGCGTCTTTGAGCTCGTCGTTAGTCACTTGCCACTCGACTGTGTTGCCTCCTTCTTCTTCGCCGTACGGTGTCGGTGACCAGGTAGTTGAATCGTGATTCGGGAAGAGACCCTCAACGATTATCTTTAGCTTACCCGGGCATATTTCAGCTGGTGTCGACGGACCCTCGTCTTCGTCATGACGAATCAGTACGCGTCCCCCAGGGATTGGCGTTTATTTCTCAGCACAGCTACTTATGGCAATTGGCTTGCTAAGCTTGATCTCCCGTTTTAAAGAGTCCCTACCTTCTAGATACGTCGCTTGCGCTTCTTTCTCACTTTCCGATATTGCGCTCTGAGCCCACCTGTTAATGACCTATTCTAGCTACTCTAATGCTGGATATATCGAAATTTAAAAATTTCTAGCTATTTTGTTTTGACAAATAAAGGTAAATGTTTGTTTTATGATTTTAGTACTATTACGCTATTGAAAAAGTTATCAAATTAAGTCAAATTAAGATAAAAGGTTGAAAGCATTCGAAACTATCGGCTATTGTCAGTCCATCGCAGGTGGATACTCATCCGACCGCGTCCGACCGTTGGTTTGAGAGCAATTTAAAAATAGTAGTTTTTACATAATTTTGGTGCTTTTTATAAAACATCATAAGAAACTATAAGTCTTATTTAACTGAATCGCCTGCTAAGATTTCTATCAGTTTCGTAAATTGTTTACCGTTTGTAATAGTCATAAATTTTCGATGAAAAACCCTCACCTCCCTCCCTCCTCACCTTTTCAAACCAGCGGTAGAACTTGTAGATGAGGAACAAAGAGTCATCGAGGAATGTTAACGTTACACACTTTTCTTTAGTATAAAGTAGCACTTCCGAAACAAGTTTTTTTTTACTTTTGTTCATAGTTGATAAACTGAAAGTGTTTTTTCAGCACAAAATCGTCATCTCCACAACCATTTCGGTCAGTGCAAAAACACCCAACCTGCCACCGTTGGCAATCAGCGACTACGACAAAAACGACACAGCACTGCAATTTTGTTTTTGTTTCGTACTTTTTCATATATGTTTTTACTATGCTTTACCTGTTCACTCATAATAGGGATCTTTAGGGGTGTGCGGGTTAAGGCATATTCTGATGCAGATTAGTACCGTGAGTTAATATCTCAGTCCTTTATCATTTTTTTGGCCCGAAACTATTGAAAAAAACATTTTTTAGTTTGTTTCCTTTTAGGACAATAACACATCCAAACCCATGCGACTTACACGACCCTATAGGTTGCCTTATCAGATCTACCATAGTTTGCAGATGAAACTTGAGATGGCAGGTTGCTAGCGGATTGACAAAGTACCAGATCATGCTGTGTGGGGTGCTGTCCCGGTTAACAATGAGGCGAACGAGATATTTGCAGATACGTCATTTAGTAGGACAACTGTCAGTTTGCTGGTTGAGTTTAATTTGGTTTTTTTAAATTTAAAAATCATAAAAGAATAATTAAGGTTTAAGAATGATATGAGTGTACTCGTAAGGACACCCGCTACCAATACATATGAAAAACTGGCACAATTTTTCCAAATTAAAGATCCCTATTAACGATTATTTTAGTTTCCTTTGAAAAAGGCCGCCAAATACGGTCGAAACGTCGGGCAGTTTTAAAAACAATTCGTTTGCTCAAGCTAAATTGATTAAGAAAGCCGTAAATATTCACAGATAACATAACAAGTTTTGGAATGGTCATCAATAAAACAAGGTAATGTATGTATTGTCTCCAATGTACAAATATAATTTAGAAAATTATATTTGTTAGAAAATCGTCCTACTAATGTTACTATAGCTACCATTCACAATGGTTTCGTTTAGGTTGAGTTTTTGAAGAAATATTAGAAGAAAACAAATTTCACACTGTTAAGTGGATTTTTTATGAAAAATGTGCTCAAGATCAAATATTTAAGCTTCTCTTGAATTATAATTGCAAAATAATATATAGAACAGCAGAAAATAATTTTGTCCAGGTTTTCGGCCTAGTTACCCCGTGCGCCGTCTACTGCATGGCCCTAGTTTTCGTGACATTGTCTTGTTAGATCAGCCTATCAACGTACTTGATTCCGTTGTTCGCCGAAGTAACTCAACAACGTCCTTCTTCGTGCTGCAGCAGGGTTCTATTGGCCGATGCGGTGGCGAATCGCCTGGTGGTCTCTATGGGGATACTTCTCTCACACTCTCCAGTCCATGTACGCCGTCAGTCAAGGACTACAGAATGGGGCAAAATTTCTCTCGGTAGCGATATCCGTTTCGTGAACCATTAAGCTCCTAGCTCGTCGCTTGTTATAGTCCTCGGAGGTCGGGTTGGCCTCCACAACGTGCCGACAGGTAGGTGTCGAGTCTGCAGCGAATTTTCACTACAAGGAAATATTTTCACAAGATAACTTTTGCAAATGAAACTTTGAGAATTTCATTTTAAATATTAGGCATATTTTTGTTTGACATATTCAATTTTTTCAAATTTCTCCAAAATATTTCGGGGGGGGTTTCGTCCCCAAAACCCCCCCCGCTACTACGCCACTGAATCTGGTTAGACTTTTTGAAAACCAGTTTGCGCTGTCATGAAGATACAACCCTTAAGCACATATGTAATTTTTCATCCATGAAAAATATCAGGGAAAAAGTTATTAGCAAACGAATGCGGAAAGAAAAATCGTCCAACCAACCCCAGGGCGTAGGTTGGCCGAGTTTGGGAAAATAAGTTAAACACGTCAAATGTATCAGTGGAAAACTTTTAATTCAAAAACATATCGTTTTTTCGTATATAGGTAAGAAAAATAAAATCCACTCTTCACTTTTTAGTCTTTTTAACCTTTTTGGACTTACCTTTGGCAACTTTAGTGAACTTTTTACCAGCTCTCGCTGATTTTTGTTGCTCCGCCAGCGTACGCTTACGTTTGATTTCATTATTCTGTTCCTCCAATACTGCTTGTATTGGAAAATCGGTCAAAATTTGAGACGATCGGCGTTTACGAACTTGCCACTTCTTCGACTCAGATCGTGCACTCGCCTTGGGAAGAGGTCTGACGTCTTCAGAGAAGCTTACATCTGCAGCAGATTCTGTGCTAATGGACGAATTTTGTTCGGGGTTGGGTCGATCAGTGACAAATCCTGCCAGAAACTCCTCAAGAGGAAAAAATTCAGGATTGAAGCGGCACACGCCAGAGACTCTGAAACCTGCTTGACATTTCATTCATAAAACATCGGAATCAACTTTTTTATAAACATTTTCCGACTTTTAATGATTCTAATCTCTTATTTCTATTTGGTAGTAATTTTAAATTATTTTTATTACTTATTTCTCGTTTATATTTTTGCTTATAATCCTTATAATCATAAATATTAGCATAATACTTTGAAAAAGGTTGGCGTTTCACAAATATCAAAGTGCACATTACTCTACACTAAATTTACAACTCGGCCTACCAGCCCCGCACAGAACTCGGTCAACCTACCCCAATGTATATTTTCGAGAACAATCACGATTTACACAAACAAATATAAGGTTACACTGGTAACCGTTATACCAGTTTGTTGGATTTTGAATACCTTTTCCAGCAGTACAAAGTTATTGGAAATCGGATGTAAATTGATTCGTGTTACATATATTATTTTTCAGAAACAGAAATTCACTCACCAGTGCCGAAAAAAGAACAAACGTGCTCCTGTACAAACGACACCACCAAAGCACCTGAAATTACGTCGGTACATTGGTGACCTAATACCCCACCAAAATCACTATAGATGTCGCTACTGCGCATAATAGCCTTTTCAAAAAAGGCACTCGGCCAACCTGCCCCTTCGGCCAACCAGCCCCGGTCACCCCTAGGTACAAATACATGAAGGCTGCCATGCAAAAGTTCATTCGAGCGACTAGAACCATGTTCTGTCAAAAAAAGCGTGCAGGCAATTTGATGTATCACGCTCTACTGTAAAGTATCGCGGAGTATATGGAAAAACTGGCCTGAAGGAACAAGAAAAGGTCCACGCTTCCCACCATAGAAGAAAACTTAATAACCACGAAAAATAAATTCTGGAGTAATACTTTAGCAATTTCGTCGTGCGCAGTGTTGCAGAATATCCTTCTATTGAAAAGTAATAGAATAAATATATTGATTTAGAAAAAAAAGGTAAACGTTTAAGAAGCTTTACTCAAATTTGATTATACGGAATACTAACATGAATATCGTAAAATGTAGCATTGACTACTGTTTCGAATAACTTTCTTGAAATCAACGAGCTGTAATTAATTTCATTTTTAAAGTAAGATAATTAGGTTGAAATCTTGTATATCTATGTATATATAAAACTAAAGATACAATGTATTGTATCGAACTTTTTCAGGAAAATAGTAGAAATTAAATAGTTGGGGATTAAATCATGTAAATCATGGGCCCTGTCAGCTAAACATACTTAAGGTTTCTTCAAAATTCTTCAGATAAAGCTATACATGAATGTACAAGCAATTGTATGAACTAATCAAAATGATGCAAGAAGTTGTGTCGTTTTACATTTCTTATAAAAGAAATGTATAGAATTCGCTCAAACTTTCAAGACTTTTTCCTAGGCCCGAAGGGCCGAGTCTTATATACCAATCGACTGTGTGTGTATGTAACGGACAAATTCTCATTCGTGTTTCTCAGTAATGGCTGAACCGATCTTATCCAAACCAATTTTAAATGAAAGAACTAAAAAACAGTAAGAACGCTATTAATTTGTTTTTGATTCTGATGTTTAGTTTCCAAGATATGAAGGTTTGAATGCGTAAAAATGGCGTTTTTTGCAGTTTTTTTAAATTATCTGCCGAAATTGACACTACAGATTAACAATTTAAATGTTTTTAGACAGCTTAAACGAATACCGTTCGAAAAAGCTATAGATTGTTGAAATCGGACTATTATCAAAAAAGATATTTAACATTAAATGCAGACGAAAGATTTTTATCATTTCCCATTGCCAGAAATATGACCAAAAACATGTAATCTATTATTAACGCCAAAACGGCTTATTTTAGGTCAATACCGCAAACGAACTCGAAAATGCCTCTCGCGACGTTCCTGCTTGTGCTGTTGATTTGGATGTGTTTACTGTCTCTGAACAAATGGTTATATCTGCAATTCGGAAAACCAAGTCATCTTATGCACCCGACCTCAGTGCTATACCTTCAACTGTATTGAAAAAATGTTCGGACTTACTTGTAACACCACTTGCATATATTTTTAACCTATCGCTTCAGCAGCAAACGTTTCCTGAGGATTGTAAATGCTCAGTAATGTTCCCGGTATTCAAGAAAGGTGACAAACGTAACATAGCGAACTATCGCGGAATCACTTCGCTAGGAGTCGAATCTAAAGTGTTTGAATCAATTATCAACGAGGCGTTATTTTCTGCTTGTCGACACTACATTAGTACATCTCAGCACGGATTTTTCCCAGGACGTTCAGTCGAGACGAATCTCGTCTGCTTTACGTCATTTTGCACGGAACAAATGTCTAAGAAATTGCAGGTGGATACTGTTTACACTGATCTAAAGGCAGCTTTTGATAGAGTTAATCATGAGATACTGATAACAAAGCTTGATAAGCTAGGGTGTTCTACTAGATTCTGCCATTGGCTTCGATCCTACCTTGTGCACCGTGAAATCGTTGTTCAAATTGGCGATATTGTTTCAGAATCCTTTTTCAACACCTCCGGAGTTCCTCAAGGTAGTACGCTAGGTCCACTACTTTTTTCACTGTTCGTGAACGATGCGGTTTTCGTTCTAAGCCGTGGAGGAAAGCTGTTTTTTGCCGACGACTTAAAAATTTTTCTTGTTATACGGAATGAAACCGATTGCCGTGAGCTACAGCATCTTATTGACACCTTTTATAGCTGGTCTGTAAGAAACATGATGGTCCTTAACGTTGCAAAATGTTTTGTCATCAGCTATTATCGAACGAGACATATGGTTACCTTCAACTATAACATCGCAGGAACTCTACTACAACGCGTTGACCACGTGAAGGATCTAGGAGTCATTCTTGATGATAAGCTAACGTATACTCATCACGTCTCAGCGACCATCGACAGAGCCAATCGTTTGCTGGGATTTATTTTCAAAATATCCAACGAATTTCGGGATCCTCTATGCTTCAAGGCTCTTTATTGCTCATTGGTGCGCCCGCAGCTGGAATTTACAAACGTCGTTTGGTGCCCGTATCAAGCTACGTGGAGCCTTAGGATCGAAGCAGTCCAGCGTAAATTCATACGATATGCGTTACGTGAATTGCCGTGGAACGATCCATTAAACCTGCCACCGTACGAGGACCGTTGTCGTCTTTTAGGACTTAATACTTTAACACGCCGGAGACATGCAGCGCAAGCTACCTTCGTGTCAAAGATTCTGCTGGCTGAATATGATGATCCGGAGCTACTAGCGCAAATCAACCTCTACGCGCCTACCCGTTCTCTTCGCCCTCGAGCCCTGCTGCATTCTGAAATGCGCAGCACTAACTACGCTACCAATAGTCCAATTTTAGCAATGAGTCGTCGCTTCAACGAGTTTGCTGAAATTTTTGACTTCGTCATGAACTCTTCGCAGTTTCGTCGTCGTGTATTGTCACTATTTTAATTATGTTTAGTTTACCTTAGTTTAGTATAGTTCATTAAGACAAATTGTCAGTTGGACTTTTTTTTTATACAAATACAAATACAAATAGTATCTTCGGAGAATTTAATGGAGGTAATATCCCCTTTCTTTTGGTATTGTGCTTTTGCTGATTAATCACCCTATGAGTGAGATATTTTCACAAATTTTCTTGGAAGTGATTATATCGAAATGATGCCTTCAGCAAATTTGTAGCTCTTACTTTTGTGAATAACTTTACTGAAGACTTCAAATATCTATTTTGAATACTTTAAAAGTTATGGCTTGTTGTTTGTGGATTACTCTTTGTCGCCTATTTATTGTTGAATATAGTAACAATCCATTGAAATAAGCCAAACATTATTCCGATAAAACGAATTTTGTATTTCATTTTTCTATCTACAACCGCTAGAAATAATCACCGAACACTTCCTTGTCTGGAAGGAACTTGATAACTTATCAATGCAAAAATGTTCATTTGTACGAACCTTCTGACTGCAATTTTTCTAACTTATAACCATCGGATCGATCTGAAACATATCGGAAAATGAAAAGCGAAATAAATAACTCCCAACAACGGTGTAGCCAAGAGAAGGTTTTGGGGTTTAACACT
The DNA here is from genome assembly GCF_030247195.1 of Topomyia yanbarensis. Lineage (NCBI taxonomy): Eukaryota > Metazoa > Arthropoda > Insecta > Diptera > Culicidae > Topomyia > Topomyia yanbarensis. The sequence continues at coordinate 84,796,614 of NC_080670.1, read as the reverse complement.
ATACAACCCCCCCCCCACCACACCCAAAAAAAATTGGATTGAAGTTGAAAATTTATTGATGCAGACTGATTTAATTCAATATTACAATAACAATTATCTGATCCGTACATTGATAACCTGTTGTTGTAAACATCATGAGGACTTTTGATAAATTGTCGTAATGGGGTCCTGATATGTAACTGATCTATTGGTCTTGATTTCACAGTTGTCTAATAGCATCAATATCAAATTCCTGCCTGAAAACATTCCAATAGAAAATTCCAGAGCTCTGTAATCAATAATAATTCTCAGATTTCTTTTCAAATTGAGCTCGCTTTTGTAGAGATGTACTGTAATAAAGGTCTTTATTTAATAGGAAGCGAAGTTAAAATTGATTTAATGTCTATGAATCATAGAACTGCTCACCCAAAAATGCATAACTAAAAAAATACATTTGCTAAAAATGTTTTTGCCTTTCTCATACACTCTAAAATTTAATCCCGACCCGGAGGGCCAAGTGTCATGTGCCAATCGACTCAGTTCTTCGAGATCGGAAAATGTCTGTGTGTGTATGTATGTGTGTATGTGGAAAAAAATGTGACCTCGGTTTCTCAGAGATGGCTGAACCGATTTGCACAAAGTTAGTCTCAAATGAAAGGTACAACCTTCCCATCAGCAACAATAGTTTTTTTTTATTGATTGGACTTCCGGTTCCGGAGTTACGAGTTGAAGAGTGCAATCACACATAAAATTTCCATATAAACTGAAATGAAAAATTTGCAAAATCAAATTTGTATTTTTGATGCCAAAGGACTTTAAAATGCATGAAACATTGAGATTTGATGTAGACTCGAAAAAAATAATGTTTGACAAAAATTGACTTCTTTGGACTTTGCTACATTTTTGCCTTTCTCATATAGAAAGGTTATGCAATCACTCTAAAAATCGTCAATCATGCCGGCCCGGAGGGAGTATGCAGTGAGGGGTTGCTACTTTAAAATTAAAACTTGTTTAAAATTTCTTAACAAGTAGCAAATTTTCGGCAGGACCCGGACCTCCCGGATCTTTCTCCATGATCCGCCGCTGGTTTCAAGCGATGTTTCAGTATCACATAGTATCTCAAGATCGTGGCTGTCGATCCATTGTATGTATGTGCAAATTGTACTGAACATGTAATATTCATTTCCACCATTGTATTGAACATAACCAGCCATGGAATCGTAGTCTGGACAAATGAGAAAAGCACAATTGAACCACTAGGTGGATTAAAACAGGTTTTTTATTTTGGGAATGCGTCGAGTTGAGACGAAAACGTAATATGATTAATAACGAGGATAACACTTTCCGAATATAAAGAGAAATTTATGAAAAATGACGATTTCCATTCGACTCTAGCAGGTCCTGATCGATTTTGATGAGCATTTGATTTTTGTTGTATGACCAATTATATGTATAGGTAAAATGTTCAAAAACAGTAATTTAAGTTTAGTATCTTCGATGAGTTTTACAAACGTTAAACAGCGCATCATTTGATAAAATAATTTTGACGGTATATCGCCCAAGATGTATTTATGGTGAATTTTCTCAGGTTATTATTCATGACTACAATAAAGTCTCAACAAATTCGCTAAAGACACGAACTCTGTTACTATTTTCTGAAAAATTAATTCTGCATAATTTTAAAACTTCAAAAATTGCGGTTTCGGAATTATGTCGTTTGGACAGTAAGATCGATTTTCACAAAGCCACCACCAAACCGAATTTCTGGCTACGCCGCTGACTTCAAGTAAGTAGAAACAAAGTCGTTCTATACTCGCTCACAAGAAACTTCTTCGAATGCTGAATATCTATTATAATACATTGAAACCCCGATTTGATCAGCCAAATATGAACATATGTTTGATGGGCTCTAGCAGAAGAACAAGACTGAATTCGAGTAAATCCTTTCTTGAGCATGTTTCCTTATCATGAAGATGGAAATATGCAAAAATAAAAAGTTCATCATAATCACAAATAGTTATCAGACCATATCAAGGGACGGGAAGAATATTTTAACGGCTTCATTTTATTATAAAGAAAAAAATTGCCCGATGTCAGCCTAAAATACACCATGAGACTGATAAAAATGGGTCTTTGTTGTATGTATTATTCACTGTGTTTCACATTAACACCTAAACGCTCGGGTTGAGATTTTAGCAGAATTTTTTTTTCAAATATTCATAACTCTTGACAGAGTTGACTAATTTTGATGATTTATATGTCAAAAGAACCGGATATTCCTCTAGTTTATACTACTGCAACATCGTCCGCCATGGTCCAAAAATACCGGAGTTATTCCGGATTGCGTTGGGGTAAGTCGGATTTGCCATTTGGGGTTTTTTATTAATAACATGGAAATTTTCTATGGGACAATGCTTAAACTGTTTTAAAATTTGTAGGATTTACTAAAATACATCATACTAGAGTAATTTGATGTTTGGCCAATCTTCCCCGAGGGGCCTGGAACCGGTTACAAGAGGCCAATAATGAATGCTCTTTGGATCCATTGAAAAAATGACTCCAAGAATGACAAAGTCAGTGTAAGCGGCAAAAACCTGTGTGTGAGAACCAAATCGAACCATTTTCAGACTACGAGGACACTTGACCGGGTCACCGGTGAATCCGGATTTGGGTCCCAGACGGTCACTTTTATCAAATTGCAAACCATTCAATGATACGTCGCATTATCCAAAAACATCTACTGAGCTTTACAATTTAGTTGAAGGCATTGAAAACAAGTATTTAGACCATTTGGCCACGATGGCCAGTTCCGGTGATTCCGGAATGTGGTCCCAGAGGGTCACTTTTATCAAATCGTAAACCTGCATCATGCGACGTATCAAAAAGCATCTACTTAGCTTCACAAGATGGTTGAAAGCATTGAAAACAAGTTTCGTGGTCAATTGGCCGCGTTGGCCAGTTCCGGTGATTCCGGAATATAGTCCCAGAGGGTCAATTTTATCAAATCGTAAACCTTCATCATGCGACGTATCAAAAAACATCTACTGAGTTTCATAAGATGGTTGAAAGCAATGAAAACAAGTTTCGAGGCCAATAGGCCACGTTGGTCAGTTCCGGTGATTCCGGAATATGGTCCCAGAGGGTCACTTTTATCAAATCGTAAACCTTCATCATGCGACGTATCAAAAAATATCTACTGAGCTTCACAAGATGGTTGAAAGCAATGAAAATCAGTTTGGAGGCCAATTGGCCGCGTTGGTCAGTTCCGTTGATTCCGGAATATGGTCTCAAAGGGTGACTTTTATCAAATCGTAAACCTTCATCATGCGACGTATCAAAAAACATCTACTAAGCTTCACAAGATGGTTGAAAGCAATGAACACAAGTTTCGAGGCCAATTGGCCATGTTGGTCAGTTCCGGTGATTCCGGAATATGGTCCCAAAGCTGTGCCTACTACTGGGCTTCACAAGATGGTTGAAAGCATTGAAAACAAGTTTTGAGGCCAATTTACCGCGTTGGTCAGTTCCAGTGATTCCGGAATATGGTCCCAAAGGGTCACCTTCATCATGCGACGTATAAAAAACGTCTACTGAGCTTCACAAGATGGTTGAAAGCAATGAAAACAAGTTTCGAGGCCAATTGGCCACGTTGGTCAGTTACGGTGATTCCGGAAAAGGGGTCACTTTGATCAAATCGAAAACCTTCATCATGCGAGGTATCAAAAATCATCTACTTAGCTTTACAAGATTGTTGAAGGCATTGGAAAATAGTTTCGTGGCCATCTGGCCGCGATGGTGAGTTGCGGTGTGTTCGGAATATATTCCCAGAGGGTCACTTTTATCAACTTGCATACTTATATCATGTTACGTATTGAAAAGATCTATTAGGCTTTACAGGATGATTGAAGGCATTGAAAATAAGTTTGGAGGTCATTTGACTGCGATGGTGAGTTTCGGTGTATCCGGAATATGGTTCCAAAGAGTCACTTTTATCGAATTGCAGACCTTCATAATTAGAGGTGTGCGTCGCGCCGCCGATTTTAGGATTAAAAATATCGGCGCGCCGACAATTTCTACCTGAAATCGGCGGCGCGGCGCACACCTCTATTCATAATACAATGTATCAACAACCTCTACTGAGCTTCACAAGAGGCTTGAACTCGAACGAAGTCAAACATCAAAATTACAACAAATCTTATGTTGATGTCAGCATGAAATTTAAATCTTGATTTGATTTTAAATTACGATGGACAAATGTGATATCAAATTTACTTTTCAATACTTTCATACTTCGTGTTCTTTATAGATTTTTTTTTATTTCTTGGAAAAATAATAAATTGAACGCTATCGATACGAAACTGACTGGTTTATCAATTTGCTCTAAAGAGCTAAATATACAACCATTCAACATCACGTTTTCTACTTTTTATCAGATTCGAAATAAAATTGAAGACGATTTGGCTGTGTTGGACACTTACGGCGAATCCAGAATATGATCACTTTTATCAATTGCAAACCGTAGCATGCGAAGCGTTAAGAATATTTACTGAGCGTCACACAAGATGCTTGAACACTTTTGTAACTTCAATAGTTTCAGAATTTAAGAGACATTTTGTTTTCGGATTTTATGACTTGTTGTTCGTTATAATACTCCTGTTGTGACGTATCCCCTTTCGGACGTTATGAAATGGATTCGTCTCAGCCTACTACACATTAGAAAGAATCAATTTTCCTTTATGCCATATGAATTACAAACGCCGATGGAAAGAGAACGCTATATCGATTGAATTATTCTGCTCACGTGAGAGTGACACAACGCTATTTGTTAATTCACAAGAGCGTATAGTGTTTGCAGCAATGAATGGAAATGCGATAGAGACAAAGATGTTCTTAGAGTTATTCTGCTAAGTAGCTGCGGGTAATTCTTGTTAATTTGTTGAATGTGTGAAACGCCACAGAATATGCCTCGTCATTATTTGTTACGGTGAAAAATGTCTGATTTCGAAACTGATTCGAGTGTAGAAGTGAGTAGAGCTGACTTTGATCTGGAAGAAGAATTGGATGAAGAGCTCCCATTCGATTTTCGTGAAGCAGAAGGTGATCGTGAACCGGAAGTTTCTTTCACTAACAAAGCTGGCGATTTTGTTTGGACGGCGAAGAAGCCACCAAGAATACAGTCAAGTTCGAGGAATGTTGATGCACCAAGGAAGGGAACTTTCAACATTGATTTAAATCTGATCAAAACTCCCATTGATGTATTTTTTCAATTTTATGATGATGCCATTATCGATCAAATCTTGCGTTTCAGCAATGCGGAAGCTCGCGCGGTTGGTAATGCAAAATACAAGGAGATTACTCGTTGTGAATTTTTGGCTTTTCTCGGGATTTTGATCAACGCCGGTCGCATGCATGCTAAATCTATGAATATAGATGATCTTTAGTGCGAGGATACCGTTTATGGAATGATTTTCTTCAGAGCCGTGATGGCCAAAAGCCGTTTCAAGGAAATAATGCGATATTTGCGGTTCGACGATTCTGTTGCTCGGCGCACTCCTAAGAGATTCGGAACAGCGGGGGGCTTGGGAATTCCACACCACCCCAAACGTCCAACAGATCGGTTAGCTGTTATCCGATGGCTAATGGACAGCTTCCGAGAGAACTTCAGCAGCAAATATCTTGCTGGGCGTGATATGACCATAGACGAGCGTATAGTCAATTTCCGTGGGCGGTGTATATTTATAGTATATATAAAAGCGAAACCGCACCCGTATGGTATAAAGCTGTGGTGCATAACTGATGCCAACAACACTTTCCTTTGTTTTTTCGACGTTTACACAGGTATTATCATTATCTCATACTGACAACTTCTAAAATAGTACATCTCATTCATTTGAAAATAAAACTACTCTGATCCTTTGCTACAAACAACACAACTATTCTTAGGTAAAGTCGGAGGTGTGGCTGAAAAAGGTCAAGGTGGTCGGATGGTATTGGATATGGTTGAAAAGTTTTCTGATGGAAGTAGAAGAATATTTTTTGATAATTTTTTCACGTCGATTCCACTATGTCAAGACTTGTTGAAACGCGGACTAACAAGCATTGGCACCGTGCGAGCTAACAAACGAGAGATTCCAGAAGATTTCTTGCTAAGCAAGAAGAAAAGTGGCACTACTCTCAAAAATGTGAAACATGAAAAACACGATACACGCCAAATTGGTTCTTGTCTCCAAGGCTACAATGGTGATATGATGTTAACCTCGTGGATTCCCAAAAAAGGTAAAAATGTGCTATTGCTATCATCGGATCCAGACGCTATTGAACCGGCGACGGAAGAATTTGAGAAAGATGGTTTGCAGAAATCCTCGCGAAAAGTTAAACAGCCAGCAAGAATGTCTTTCAGAAACAGCAAAAAATCTTTGGTCACGGAAATGAAAGCAAAAGTGAGTAAACATTTGTTATGAACTGTAGTATAATGTTCTGATGTTGCGTTATAAAAAAAATAAAGCGCTGGCCTCATAAGCTAGTCGCTGTATATTGGAGCACGTAATTCTGACCTTGCAATTGTCCCGATCGCTAAAAATCAGCAGCGAAGTATGAAACGAATACAAGAATTTATAGTGCCAAGGCTTAGCCTTTGCTTTGGTAGCTGAATATTTCTTATTTTTTAACCCTAAATATACAAAATAATGAAGCTAATAAGACGTAAATCTTTTCAGCATGAATCCAAAATAAATAAACCAAAAGTTATATTGATATACAACCAATATAAAGCAGGGGTTGATTTGGTGGATCAAAAAACAGGAGAATATTCCTGTCAAAGAAAGACAAGACGATGGACAATGGCACTCTTCATGAATTGCGTTGATTTATGTACGCATAACTCGTCGATATTGTTTCTAACAGCGCAGCCAGACTGGGAATCTGGAAGTGGATATTAAAAGAAGATCTTCCTAGAGTGGCTTGCTAAGGAATTATGCATAAAGCAAGTGAGACACCGAATCAAAATACCAGGTCATAAAGAGGAAACAAAGAATCTGATGTCGACTTTCATACAAAATTACGATCAGCTATATGGAGAAGAATCGCGTCCTACAGCTAGATGCTCCATGTGCAGTGAAAAACGAAATCTGCAAAAATGCCGAAAATGTGAAGCGGTTGTATGTAACACCCACAACATGCTTAGAAAATTGTTTCGATGCAGTAGCTGTAATGAGAAAGACAGTAGGATAATTCATATTTTACATAGTTTTAAGCGATGCGGCTTGTGTCCCAGAAACAAGGACCGCAAAACTTATGTTTACTGCTCTGCGTGTTGTATTTACTTGTGTACCCTCCACGATCGATTGCCCAACGACTGCTTTATTTGTAATAATTGTTCTCAGTATAAAACAAACTAAAATTAAAATAAACTAACATGAGATAAAGGTTGCGATTTTTTCTAATGCTTCCTCTGGAATCATATTTCTCACGATATTTGATATGCATTATAGAATTCGTGATTTGAAAAAAAAATTCTAAGAACATATTCTGGATTCACCAGACCCGATCATCGTTGCCAAAATGCCACGAAACTATTTTCCAATTCCTTCAACAATCTTGTGAAGCTCAGTAGATGTTTTTTATACGTCGCATGATGCAGGTGACCCTTTGGGACCATATTCCGGAATCACTGGAACTGACCAACGCGGTCAATTGGCCTCAAAACTTGTTTTCATTGCTTTCAACCATCTTGTGAAGCCCAGTAGTAGGCACAGCTTTGGGACCATATTCCGGACTCACCGGAACTGACCAACGTGGCCAATTGGCCTCGAAACTTGTGTTCATTGCTTTCAACCATCTTGTGAAGCTTAGTAGATGTTTTTTGATACGTCGCATGATGAAGGTTTACGATTTGATAAAAGTCACCCTTTGAGACCATATTCCGGAATCAACGGAACTGACCAACGCGGCCAATTGGCCTCGAAACTTGTGTTCATTGCTTTCAACCATCTTGTGAAGCTTAGTAGATGTTTTTTGATACGTCGCATGATGAAGGTTTACGATTTGATAAAAGTCACCCTTTGAGACCATATTCCGGAATCAACGGAACTGACCAACGCGGCCAATTGGCCTCCAAACTGATTTTCATTGCTTTCAACCATCTTGTGAAGCCCAGTAGTAGGCACAGCTTTGGGACCATATTCCTGAATCACCGGAACTGACCAACGTGGCCAATTGGCCTCGAAACTTGTGTTCATTGCTTTCAACCATCTTGTGAAGCTTAGTAGATGTTTTTTGATACGTCGCATGATGAAGGTTTACGATTTGATAAAAAGTGACCCTTTGAGACCATGTTTCGGAATCAACGGAACTGACCAACGCGGCCAATTGGCCTTCAAACTGATTTTCATTGCTTTCAACCATCTTGTGAAGCTCTAGATGTTTTTTGATATGTCGCATGATGAAGGTTTACGATTTGATAAAAGTGACCCTCTGGGACTATATTCCGGAATCACCGGAACTGGCCAACGCGGCCAATTGACCACGAAACTTGTTTTTAATGCTTTCAACCATCTTGTGAAGCTAAGTAGATGTTTTTTTTATACGTCGCATGATGAAGGTTTACGATTTGATAAAAGTGACCCTCTGGGACCACATTCCGGAATCACCGGAACTGGCCATCGTGGCCAAATGGTCTAAATACTTGTTTTCAATGCCTTCAACTAAATTGTAAAGCTCAGTAGATGTTTTTGGATAATCCGACGTATCATTGAATGGTTTGCAATTTGATAAAAGTGACCGTCTGGGACCCAAATCCGGATTCACCGGTGAACCGGTCAAGTGTCCTCGTAGTCTGAAAATGGTTCGATTTGGTTCTCACACACAGGTTTTTGCCGCTTACACTGACTTTGTCATTCTTGGAGTCATTTTTTCAATGGATCCAAAGAGCATTCATTATTGGCCTCTTGTAACCGGTTCCAGGCCCCTCGGGGAAGATTGGCCAAACATCAAATTACTCTAGTATGATGTATTTTAGTAAATCCTACAAATTTTAAAACAGTTTAAGCATTGTCCCATAGAAAATTTCCATGTTATTAATAAAAAATCCCAAATGGCAAATCCGACTTACCCCAACGCAATCCGGAATTACTCCGGTATTTTTGGACCATGGCGGACGATGTTGCAGTAGTATAAACTAGAGGAATATCCGGTTCTTTTGACATATAAATCATCAAAATTAGTCAACTCTGTCAAGAGTTATGAATTTTTGAAAAAAAAAATTCTGCTAAAGTCTCAACCCGAGCGTTTAGGTGTTAATAGGTACATTTCATTTTTGGGGATTTTTTATTGCATCGAACTACAACAATTTTTAGGTAGTTTTCAAGGGACTATAGACTTCTTCCAAAATTTGGCGAGCGAACCTATTCCAATTCGTATACCAATTAATTGGTATACTTAAGGGTTTATATGTTACAGATAGAGAAAATACTGAAATTTTCAGCTTTTTTCCTAAACAATATTACGAAAGCAATTTTTCCTAAAAAGTTTGTGAAAATTATAAACTATTTGAAATTTTTTAATAGTTTTATTTTTTATTTAACCGTGATTTTTTAATAAATAGTGACCATCGCTTCACAACGTAGTCTATTTTTCATGGCTTGCGGTGAGCACGATCTCTCCAATTGCTGAACTGTAAATTATGAAATAGAAATTAATTTTTAGTATTCTTTACAGATTTAACTCGCCGCGCAGATAGCTCTGAATTAGACCCGCTGGTCGATCTAGCGATAGCGATTTCGCTAGATTTTCAGAGCGCTGTGCACCCAGTGCATTAACGCAAGTGACGGAAGGTTATCGAAAAGATTCGTGAAAATGAAAATTCCAGTAATGATGATGATTTTCCCAAACGGTTCGTTTTCGAGAGGTTTTTATTTTGTCTTTGGCATTAGGATTAGCGATAATAATTCAAATCAAGGATACTACTGGGAAGTCACCTTTAGAAAAAGTCGATGTCGAAGTAAAATTTGAAACTATGCACGCATGCACTTCAGAGATAGTGTGATATCAGGAGCTGCGATTTCATTTCAACGCTTTTTTGTGAAAAGGGCGATACTTACAAATGTAAACATAAGGCTTTTTTCATACATGCGAATGAGGGCTTTGAAACGCAACAAATTAACCTAAATGGATTCTACGATATTGATTTCTTAAACTACAGCAAAAAATACAACGGGCGAAACTGTATTTTTGTTTGTTTATTTAAAGTTTCGCCCTCCACGCTCCATGCAAACAAACAGGGCGATACTTTTTTTTTGCTAGCAGTTTAGAGGAGAAACTGCTTTTTTCGTATTTTTTTAGGATTATTAAGCTGATGCCAGCTGTAAATAGTAAAAATGATCGCTATTGAAAAAAACTCGGACGAAATCGGTGGTGTAAAACGTTAGTTATTGTAAAAAATCGTAAGGGCGATACTTCAATGCTGATAGGTGGGACCGAAAAAGTAAACAATCGCCAAAGGGGCGATACTATCACTTTGTCAATTTGAATAGCAAAAACAAATTTTAATTTAATAATTTCAAATACTTTATGAAGTTTTGGGTTTCGATCACTGAATCATGCAATCTAGGATGTAAAAAACCTATTTTAATCCACCTAGCGGTGCAATTGTGCCTTTCTCAATCATGAATCACGAGAATGTGTGCGTTGTTTATATTCATTAAAAACTTTTAAATGCATATATTACATTTTATTGTTATTCATCACATGACAACTATACACAGGAAAATAAATTATTATTCGAGTTCTAAAATTTTGAAAAAGAAAAAACAGCCATGGTAATATTGAACTGAAAAAAGGTGCGAAATCAGCAAAGTCCCAAAAAGTCGATTTCTAAAAAAAAAAAATTCGTGATAACATAAAATCTCGACGTTTCATGCATTTTAAAGATGTTTGGCATCAAAAATTCGAATTCGATTTCTGAAATTTCATGGGGTCCCCCCTTTGAAAAAAATTTTGAGTTCCGGCATATATGGGAATTTCATGTGTGACCGGACCGTTCAGTCTATATTTCCGGAACCATACAAGCGGTCCGTGCGAAATTTTACAGACATCTGTGGGGATAATATAGCTATCATTTGGGACTAAGTTTGTGAAAATCAGCCCAACCATTTCCGAGAAACTGATATGAGTTTGCTAGTTATGAAAGATGGCCGCTTTTCCCGGGAACTTCCGGAACCGTCTATGGTGGTCAATGTAGTCAACGAAAGTTTGTTTGGCCGTCGGTGACCTAGAACTGCAAAGTTAAGTTATTTGAGAGACATTTTAGCGAAATTTTTACCTTTTTTGCTTCCATCGGGGTATCGGTTTGAATCACAATTTGATATGTGATCGCACGCCACAACCCGTAACTCCGGAACCGGAAGTCGGTTGGGGATAAAATTTAATAGCCATTTACGGGGACGCAACATCTTTCATTTGAGACTAAGTTTGGTTGATTCGGTCTAGCCACCTCCGAGAAACCGATGTGACTGTTAGTCTGAATTTGGATACTTCCGCCGGGGCTTCCGGAACCGATGATGGTGGCCAATGTGACCAAAGAGACTTTGAATGGCTGTTAATGACCTAGTACTACAAATCGAAGCAGCTGTGGTCACATTTTGGAAAAATTTTCACCATTATACATTCATTGCAGAATTTCTTAAAATCGACATTTTCTGCGTGATCGTACTCATCACCCTGTAATTCCGGAACCGGAAGTCGGATCCATTAGAAATTCAATAGCAGCCTATGGGAACGTTGCACCTTTCATTTGGGACTAAGTTTGTAAAAATCGGTTCATCCATCTCTGAGAAAAGTGAGTGAGATTGTGTTCGCGTACACACACACAGACGCACATACACACACATACATACACACACACATACATACACACACAGACATTTGCCGAACTCGACGAACTGAATCGAATGGTATATGTCACTCGGCGCTCCGGGCCTCCGTTAAAAAGTCGGTTTTCAGAGCAATTGCAATACCTTCACCCAAAACGGTGAGCTCAGATTTTCTGTTTTTGGGCTCACAATTTCATTCCCAAAAGCAATCCTTTTTGAACATTGAGCTGTTCGCGCACAATTCGGGATGAGCGCAACGCTCACACAACAAAAAACCATGACACACACTCACACACAAGGAAACTTTGTTAGTATTTAGTTCCGTATCTTTCTTCTACACCTTACATTCCCCCCACCCAACCACCACAAGCAATCTCATCACCATTGCTGCTGCATTGCATTTTGTTTTGTTTCATTCTTTTCTTCGCTGCTATAAATAGCTCGTGACCTGAAACTTCGAGTAAAAAAAATCTTATATCAGATTCAAGATTAGAACCGACAAACTTCTAATCGGTAAAAACACCTCTTTATTGCCCGTACCATGACGACACACTGGTGGAGTAGTATAATGGCGTATATAAAGCTTCACACTTATGATGAGTGAAATAATATCGTTTGCATCCCGCCGCCGCGTCGGTATTTCAGCATCGTCATTGACGCATTTTGCTTTGTACCATTTCCCCGCTGTTATTAATATTTTGTTTGTATGTATGTGTTGGGAACTAAGCCTTACTAGAAAAAAAGATTAACGGGTAGCATCAAGACTGGAACCGACAAGCATCCACTCGCCAAAACGCCTGCTTTACACCTTATGCCATAACGACACATAATGAGCAGTCGTTCGAATGGGCTATATAAACTTCGCATCATTGCAGCAGTGATCACAAATATTGTATTCCAAAAGTATGAGGTTGGTTGAACACTAATGCATCGTTTGGGAGCTTTTCGCTCACAGTTCGAGAGCGAAAAGAACAGAATCAATTCCGCTCTCAACGATTCGTTTTGGGTGTTTCTATTGAGAAAGGCAAAAAGGTGCGAAATCAGCAAAGTCCCAAAAAGTCGATTTTTATAAAAAAAAATTTTTTCGAGATAACATAAAATCTCGACGTTTCATGCATTTTAAAGATGTTTGGCATCAAAAATACGAATTCGATTTTTGAAATTTCATGGGGTCCCCCCTTTGAAAAAAAAAATTAGAGTTCCGGCTTATATGGGAATTTCATGTGTGACCGGACCGTTCAGTCTATATTTCCGGAACCATACAAGCGATCCGTGCGAAATTTTACAGACATCTGTGGGGATAATAGAGCTATCATTTGGGACTAAGTTTGTGAAAATCGGCCCAACCATTTCCGAGAAACTGATATGAGTTTGCTAGTTATGAAAGATGGCCGCTTTTCCCGGGCACTTCCGGAACCGTCTATGGTGGTCAATGTAGTCAACGAAAGTTTGTTTGGCCGTCGGTGACCTAGAACTGCAAAGTTAAGTTATTTGAGAGAAATTTTAGCGAAATTTTTACCTTTTTTGCTTCCATCGGGGTATCGGTTTGAATCACAATTTGCTATGTGATCGCACGCCACAACTCGTAACTCCGGAACCGGAAGTCGGTTGGGGATAAAATTTAATAGCCATTTACGGGGACGCAACATCTTTCATTTGGGACTAAGTTTGGTTGATTCGGTCTAGCCACCTCCGAGAAACCGATGTGACTGTTAGTCTGAATTTGGATATTTCCGCCGGGGCTTCCGGAACCGATGATGGTGGCCAATGTGACCAAAGAGACTTTGAATGGCTGTTAATGACCTAGTACTACAAATCGAAGCAGTTGTGGTCACATTTTGGAAAAAATTTCACCATTATACATTCATTGCAGAATTTCTTAAAATCGACATTTTCTGCGTGATAGTACTCATCACCCTGTAATTCCGGAACCGGAAGTCGGATCCATTAGAAATTCAATAGCAGCCTATGGGAACGTTGCACCTTTCATTTGGGACTAAGTTTGTAAAAATCGGTTCATCCATCTCTGAGAAAAGTGAGTGAGATTGTGTTCGCGTACACACACACAGACGCACATACACACACACACATACATACACACACAGACATTTGCCGAACTCGACGAACTGAATCGAATGGTATATGTCACTCGGCCCTCCGAGCCTCCGTTAAAAAGTCGATTTTCAGAGCAATTACAATACCTTTCTATTGAGAAAGGCAAAAAGGTGCAAAATCGGCAAAGTCCCAAAAAGTCGATTTCTAAAAAAAAAAAAAGTCGTGATAACATAAAATCTCGACGTTTCATGCATTTTAAAGATGTTTGGCATCAAAAATACGAATTCGATTTCTGAAATTTCATGGGGTCCCCCCTTTGAAAAAAATTTTGAGTTCCGGCTTATATGGGAATTTCATGTGTAACCGGACCGTTCAGTCTATATTTCCGGAACCATACAAGCGGTCCGTGCGAAATTTTACAGACATCTGTGGGGATAATATAGCTATCATTTGGGACTAAGTTTGTGAAAATCGGCCCAACCATTTCCGAGAAACTGATATGAGTTTGCTAGTTATGAAAGATGGCCGCTTTTCCCGGGCACTTCCGGAACCGTCTATGGTGGTCAATGTAGTCAACGAAAGTTTGTTTGGCCGTCGGTGACCTAGAACTGCAAGTTATTTGAGAGACATTTTGGCGAAATTTTTACCTTTTTGCTTCCATCGGGGTATCGGTTTGAATCACAATTTGCTATGTGATCGCACGCCACAACCCGTAACTCTGGAACCGGAAGTCGGTTGGGGATAAAATTTAATAGCCATTTACGGGGACGCAACATCTTTCATTTGAGACTAAGTTTGGTTGATTCGGTCTAGCCACCTCCGAGAAACCGATGTGACTGTTAGTCTGAATTTGGATACTTCCGCCGGGGCTTCCGGAACCGATGATGGTGGCCAATGTGACCAAAGAGACTTTGAATGGCTGTTAATGATCTAGTACTACAAATCGAAGCAGTTGTGGTCACATTTTGGAAAAATTTTCACCATTATACATTCATTGCAGAATTTCTTAAAATCGACATTTTCTGCGTGATCGTACTCATCACCCTGTAATTCCGGAACCGGAAGTCGGATCCATTAGAAATTCAATAGCAGCCTATGGGAACGTTGCACCTTTCATTTGGGACTAAGTTTGTAAAAATCGGTTCATCCATCTCTGAGAAAAGTGAGTGAGATTGTGTTCTCGTACACACACACAGACGCACATACACACACACATACATACACACACAGACATTTGCCGAACTCGACGAACTGAATCGAATGGTATATGTCACTCGGCCCTCCGGGCCTCCATTAAAAATTCGGTTTTCAGAGCAATTGCAATACCTTTCTATTGAGAAAGGCAAAAACACAATAACTCCTAAATAGGAAATAAAACCAAGTCTAGAAATATTCACTGTTGATTTTCTTTGAATATCACTGCTAGTATCGCCCTTTTCAAGAAAAAGCGGTAATTTCTTAGTTCTCAGTCGCGTTGGAAATTTGAGTAAAGTATAAACTTCAAATCGATTTAAAAAAAAATCGATTTTTTTGGCTCAGTACAATAGGAAAATTCAGTTTTCCCACCACAATGCATTGATTGAGGAATTTAGATATTTTATTAACAGAGCATTAGCAATAATACGTTTGTATGTCTATTTTATGGGCCATTTTTTCGCTTTCCCATTGATTTGGCTTGAGATTTCTAGCACTGATGTTGTCCTATGCTGATTTGAGCGATTCTCTGAGTCCTGCCACTATCCCATGTAGTATGTGTTATCAAAAACATCGCGAAGCATCAAGCTCTAAATGTTCTCAAACGATATAATATCCGAAGAGAGTGATAAGAGTTATAAGAAATGTCTCATCACACTGTTAGGTGGATTAAAAGCGTGTTTAATTTGTATATGGTATTAGAAAAACTCATAGTAAGAGAACTGCGGAGAAAAAACAGCATTTTTGGCAACGTATGCCCCGGCATTGTATGGCAACACGTCCAATGTTATAAGGATAGGCAATGTTCGATTGGATTCGTTTTTTGACAGCTAAACGCGAATCCAATCGACCCAAAATGGAGTCTCCGCAGTTCTCTTTCTGGAGTTTTTCTATATGGTATCTTAAAATATTATTAAATTCGTTGTCGTTAGACACTGACAATGTTTAGAGCTAACTTGTTAATATTGCAAATGCTTTACTCCACTCTATTGTTGATGGAAGAGACCACCAATCAATTCAGACAATTGCCAATTACAATTTTCGTAAACTTGTGTAAGACTTTCTATAATGCAGACCTCATCACCTTACTCATAAGCGTCATACAAATCACATCGCTTCATATAAAAGTCATGTTCGCCTTTGAAATCAGCATCAGATCAATTAAAAATTTAATTCATTAGTCAAAGGTTTCGAGTGCCATTGAAATATTTAATGAAAGGGAAGAATAACAAAATTTTGTTATTTTTCATATTTTATATTTTTCTTATAATGCTGTGCTAAAATGACTCTTGATACTACCAGAAAACTGTAAAAATACTATTTTATGTATTAATTGTTGGATATGCGTATAATGGACCCGGTTCCATAATGCGCATATTGGACCCTGGGTCCATAATAGGCACGTATATGGCACCCCTATCCCATTTGTATTGATCTGACATAAGTCAACATCTCAGCGGGCACAGAAATTATGGGCCCCACTGACAGTTCAAATCGTTCTGCTTGTTTTGCTCGAAGCTTCATTTTCACTAGTCAGATACCGTACGGCATGACTCAATTTTTAGGCATGTGTTAAAAAGCGAAAATACGCAGTCGCGGCAGCACTGCCAAGTCGGTTGGTTGCGTTGTAATTTCATCTACAATTTTATATATTTTCAAGTAGTAGGATTAATAATCTCATGGTGGAAATAACTTAAGATCAATCTTTGAAGTGCATTAGTTGTGTAGAAGCCCAAGAATTAGCAAAAATTTGATTATGCAAAGCAGGAAAAGTATTTTTTGTGTCGTGAAAAAAGTCTTGCTAAGCGGCGCATTTTGGAGTGTGTGTGTCTGCAACAAGAACGATGATACGCTCTGATAGTGTTAGAGAAAAAATGTTCGGAGAAGAAAAGGCAAAGTCACTTCATTACCGTTGATGTGCTTGTGTGTGTTTGGTCTTGCAGGGTGCGTGGCTTGTGAGCCAGTTGTGCTTAGTTTCATATACGCAACCAAAATGGAATCGTATCATAATACATCTCGTGGTGTGAGGATATCACCAGGAGAGCGAATAGGTGGTAGTGAATCTTCCAATTGAACGGCGTTTTGCCTCTAAGCTCTCAAGCCACAGATAGAAAGGAATCCGGAATGCATCAAAAGACCAAAGGAAGTATATTTTATTTATCTTGTTTTGATTTGTGAGTACGTGTGAGTAAAACAATCTGGTTACGGAGACACAAGCAGGCGAGTTGGCATGGTAGCTACCACAACTATGCAGCGCGCATGTATTTAATTTTGTTTATCGTCCGGCTGGTAATTGCACGCCATTGTAAGCGGCTTATGGTTTTTCAAATCTGCATTTATTATTCTTTTGACCATTACGGCATCCACTTTAATATATATTGTAGTTCTGTGCTTGCTGGTTATGCTTGTCCACTACAGAGACACGGCGCTCGTGAGAACTGGATGAGTGCTAAGTGTGTGCGCTGCAGCACTCGCTCATTCTCCACTACCCAGATGTACGCACAGCCTATGATCGGAGAGATTGGTGGTGGTGTTGGGGTAGGTGGTTATCTACGTGGTATACAGGGTGACCAGATTATTTTTATTCAGTATTGATAGACTCACCCAAAGTTCATCGATTTCGTTCCCATATTTATTGATTTACTTTTAGCCCAATAATTAAATGTTTTCAATTCATTGATAGTAGTAAGTAAGTAAGTAACTTTCTTCATGTTCATAGCATTATTATAGCTTGACTTTCGGCGAGCGGGTTGGAGTAAGCCGGAAAGTAGAATGCTCTTTTCCATTGTTTGCATACTCTAAATGTCTAGCTCTAGGACTGGTGCTAGGCGGTCATCATTATGTGTTATATTGTATTATATGATACTATTATTTATTATATCATAGTATAGTATATTATATTGTATTCTATTATATTGTAATATATTATACTGTATTACAGTAGGATTCCGTTTTTGGCAACAATTTAATTTTTTTTTTAACTTGCTTTCGTTACACCGTTCGTTCCGCTCCTTTTGAATTGCGTGAGCGCTGTGACGTCGACCCATTGTGTTTCTTGATTGTTTAAGTATTTTTGGTTGCCAACATTGGCAAACCGTGTGTTCTGCCACATATGTATGTGCCACATTGGAGTGCGCATACTTGTCAGGCATAGTTACTACGCGCAGAAATTTATTTGTGCATCGATAACATACTTTTATATCTGCCTCTCGTTTCTTCTGCTGTGAATTTTATCCATTGGACATATTCGGTCTGTCCACTCATTGAATGTTTACTGGAATTATGTGCACGAGGGTGCATAAGGGTCACAGCAGTGGAAGGAGCGGAAGGGTGTGAATTTTGTTTTATACTTGACAAAAGAAAGTCTGCTGCATTTGTAGTTAGGTTGAGTGGCAGTATTCTAACTATTTGAAGACTTTTTTTTTCAATGGGTGCAGTCTGCGAAGGAGAGCCTCTCTTTGTTTACCTTCTCTTCCGCGAATTACTCGGTCACCTTTCTGATTTCCCGTCAACTGCATGCATAATAAGCTAGTAAAAACTATGGTCTTTCGAAACATACCGATAAATTGTTAAAAAGTTTTGTAGTTGCGCGGTAATAATCGAAAGAGAGAGAGAGCGAAAGAGGAGGGCTCTCATTTGCAGATTGGACCTAATGAAAGAAGTCTTCATTTCTTCTTTTCAATAGCTGGCCTTTGGAAAACTTTCGAACAATTAGGTACTCAGTGCAAATCGAAAGACTGTGAGCCCGGTTGTCATAATGTGCAAGGAGTTGAGCAGTTGACATGAAATCGTGAGTTATTAGCGGAAAAGACGGTAGACGTACACTACCGGTCAAAAGTTTAAGTTAATGTTAATGTAAAATTCAAAAAGCGTTGGGTTTATTCATTTATTGTTATTAATTATTATTATTTATAATTATTTTCTACGATAGACACATAAAATATGTAGTTTTTTCACTTTTCAATAATGAGGATTAGGTCAATTGAACATTGTAATAAAGAAAAATATTTTAAAAAAAACAATTTAGAATATAATTTTTAGAGTGAGCTCTCGCAACACTAAGATGTTACGCGTATTGTGTTCGACGCATCAAAAGAATACATCCTGTCAAAAAATGTTTGTGCGTCACGCGTCACCCGAAGACGTCAAACTTCCTCCTACATTCTGATCAGTAGCGTGTAGCATCATGATATAGTCAAGATGCACGTGCTTGACAAAGTCTACTGAGAAACCTACTCAATTATGTAAGCAGGTGAACTTAAGCTTTTGGCTTTTCAATTTAAAAAGCAGGTGAACTTAAGCTTTTGCCGGTAGTGCATTGTTGGAAATTGAATATTATTCGTATTTTTTCCTTTAATATAGCATTTCTAACATTCCTGATAATAAATTCCTTATTATGATGTAATTTTCATTCCACGGTTACATTGTTCTAATCATATTGTTAATTTTATTCTTCGTGTAATTATTATGTATTGTTACGTTCTTTTGATGCTATGTATAGTATATACAGTGAA
Organism: Topomyia yanbarensis; assembly: GCF_030247195.1. NCBI lineage: Eukaryota > Metazoa > Arthropoda > Insecta > Diptera > Culicidae > Topomyia > Topomyia yanbarensis. Next base: position 84,777,005 of record NC_080670.1, on the reverse strand, counting down.
GGTCCTGTTTTATCAGCCCCGATTGTTGCATACCCTCGATTTTGTTAGCTTTTTGACTCTATTTTGACGACCTCATAAAAAATTTGTGTGATGGGCTCTAGCAGACAAACCTAGACTAATTTGAATATCGATTTTTTTTTCTTTTCTTTCAATTTTTGCGCTGAAAAATCCTCTCTAATGCAGACTTTATGGCTGGGGACAATAAGAACTTTACCTTTCATACAGCGATACGTGAAAGTCATTTGATAACATTATTTTATCTTTGCTTTTTTCATTTCCTATGTCGACTAGTATGTAGTCACATTTTTCGTTTTTTTGCCTTTAATCAACTAGAGATTACAAAGTAGGGAATGTTATGAAAATTCAGAGCCATAATACTCTTTGATCTTTGTTGTTAAACGCATCTGCAGCCCCCGAAGTATTCTATGCACTGATGGTCCTTATACCAGCATCATCATCGTTATTTCACGGGTCTAAAAAAGAATATTTTGATAGCCTCTGTTTATTAAAAAAAATATGCTGCTATTTAACTAATGCACCCATTTTGGCAGCATAAAATACACCAAAAGGCAGAATAAACGGCTCTTCACTGTACATTGTTATGTAGAATCAACATTTAATTTTCCAGATCATTGCAGGCAGTAGTTTTATATATTCCAAACACATTTATACCTATCATGTTATATGCACTATTTATTTATTATATGCATTATGTCCAATAGGCTGTGCGTATGAATAAAACGTGAAATTTTACAACAATTTGTTATGAGCGCTGTATTCAACTTATTCTTCTAGGTATTATTTTCAACCAAATTTCTTGCATGCAGTATATTTTGTAACAGTATAACCTCTATATTCGTGTAAAACCCTGATGTCTATTTAATCATACATATAATGTTCATTAATTTCATTATATTCCCAATTGAAGACTTATTATATTATATTTTGTTATATTATATTACATTACATTACATTATATTAGATTATATTATACTGTATTGTATTACAAAGTATTATATTGCCTTATGTTATATTATATTATACAAAATATTGACTATTTTAATTACTAAACTATGGTCATGAAATATTTATAATCGTTTGGTTACGCTTATGAGTTTGTGATGTTGAGCTATAATGTAAGAGGCTGCATAAGGAGAGATGGACAAAACAACATAGCTTGGCTCATGCGGGCAGGATAGCCATTACAAAATCGGCAGCTAGGCGGGTAATGAGCCAAGGTTTTCAATGTCTACACTTCATCAGCCGTAAATACACCAGGAGAGTGATAAAAACGGGTCTTTACTGTACTGGTATTATTTATTTCCAGCAACACATGGATTGTCTCTATCATCACAATATTATCCCTTTGATTTCATTATTCATTATATGCACTATATTGTTTTATATTGCTCATTAACATAATTAAATTCATGGTATACGTTATATTAATAGCATGTTATATGATATTCATAATGAATCATAATTTCCATTACATACATTATCCTGATAACATGTATTGCTGTAAACACACTATATAACAATTGAATGCTGGGAAGGGATGGGAGCAACAGGGTATCATACGAATTGAGGACTGGACGAGGGAACGTGGATAGCCAGCCCAAGTCACTTGAAGGAAACTTGTTTTTTTCAGAAGGTCTTATATGAGTTTGACGCACCCTTCTCAAAACAAACCATCAGGTGGGTAAAGCATGTATAGCGAAATTGTTTACCTTTTGACTAGAATATTATTGTTGGAAGGGACTCTTTCCTACTTTTTCCCCTGCGGGGTGTGCGTAAGTGTCTTTGCTTACGGGCCCGTCCAACCCTTTTTGATTTCCCTTTAGTAACAGCAATAATGTGAAGGTTTCACGATAAACTATTTCGGGGCTACTGTAAGTCTACCCACATTCACTGGAAAAACCTTGAGCTGATGGTGGCTTCAAATCACATCACATCACACATCACATGTGTTAAAAAGCGAAAATATTGGACAGCTAATTGAAGAAATATGTTGTTTTGGGCATGTCAGTGAATAACAAAAACTTTACACCATGGTGCACCAACAAATTAAACGAACTCGACTATCCCAAATTGTGCCGAATGAAATTGATTCTGTTTATTGTGGATCGACCCTAACGCGACGTTTTAGATGTTGGCATAGAAATCATGGCGGCGTAGCAGATACCTGATAATAGGAAAACGGGTCCATTATAGGGATATGGATACCAGTTCGAAATATCGAATTTTACTAAAGCAATCAAGTTGAAATGCTTTAAATTTGCATTAAATTGTTCGAAAGACTTGGTATCATCAATTGATAGAATATTACATTAAACGCACAACTGGATTTATCCAAATTCTTTGAAATTGTTAGCACCGTCTACTACGGGGTCCATTACTAGCACATTAACCCTACAAACTCTTTCATTTCATTTACACCGAGAAAATTCGTTATATTGATTTCACACATATTTTTACATTTCTTATAAAAGAAATGTATAGAATTCGCTCAAACTTACAAGATTTTTTCCGAGGCCCGGAGGGCCGAGTCTTATACACCAATCGACTCAGCTCGACAATTTGGGACAATGTCTGTGTGTGTGTATGTAACGGACAAATTCTTATTCGTGTTTCTCAGCAATGGCTGAAACGATCTTATCCAAACCAATTTTTAATGAAAGAACTAAAAAACAGTATGAACGCTATTAATTTGTTTTTGATTCTGATGTTTAGTTTCCAAGATATGAATGTTTGAATGCGTAAAAATGGCGTTTTTTGCAGTTTTTTTTAAATTATCTGCCGAAATTGACAATATAGATTAACAATGTGTTTTTAGACAGGTTTAACGAATACCTTTCGAACAAGCTATAGATTGTTGAAATCGGACTATTATCATAAGAGATATTTAACATTAAATGCGGACGAAAGATTTTTATCATTTCCCATTGCCAGAAATATGACCAAAAACATGTAATCTATTATTAACGCCAAAACGGCTTATTTTAGGTCAATAGTACTTTCGGAGAATTTAATGAAGTTAATATGCCCTTTCTTTTGGTATTGTGCTTTTGCTGATTAATCACCCTATGAGTGAGATATTTTCACAAATTTTCTTGGAAGTGATTATATCGAAATTATGTCTTCAGCAAATTTGTAGCTCTTACTTTTGCGAATAACTCTACTAAAGACTTTAAATATCTATTTTGAACACTTTAAAAGTTATGGCTTGTTGTTTGTTGATTACTCTTTGTCGCCTATTTATTGTTGAATATAGTAATAATCCTTTGAAATAAGCTAAACATTATTTCGATAAAACGAATTTTGTATTTCATTTTACTATCTACAACCGCTAGAAATAATCACCGAACACTTCCAAGATGTCTGGAAGGAACTTGATAACTTATCAGTGCAAAAATGTTCATTTGTATGAACCTTCTGACTGCAATTTTTCTAACTTATAACCATCGGATCGATCTGAAACATATCGGAAAATGAAAAGCGAAATAAATAACTCCAAGCAATGGCGTAGCCAAGAGAAGGTTTTGGGGTTTAACACCATACAACCACCACCCCCCCCCCCCCCACCACACGCAAAAAAAAATTGGATTGAAGTTGAAAATTTATTGATGCAGACTGATTTAATTCAATATTACAATAACAATTATCTGATCCGTAGATTGATAACTTGTTGTTGTAAACATCATGAGGACTTTTGATAAATTGTCGGAATGGGGTCCTGATATGTAACTGATCTATTGGTCTTGATTTCACAGTTGTCTAATAGCATCAATATCAAATTCCTGCCTGAAAACATTCCAAATAGAAAATTCCAGAGTTCTGTAATCAATCATAATCCTCAAATTTATTTTCAAATTGAGCTCGTTTTTATAGAAATGAACTGTAATAAGGGTCTTTATTTAATAGGAAGCGAAGTTAAAATTGATTTCATGTCTACGAAACATAGAACTGCTCACCAAAAAATGCATAACTTCCAACATTTGCTAAAAATGTTTTTGCCTTTCTCATTCACTCTAGAATTCGTCAATCTAATCCCGGCCCGGAGAGCCGTGTGCCATATGCCAATCGACTGAGTTCGTCGAGATCGGAAAATATCTATGTGTGTATGTGTGTATGTGGAAAAAAATGTGACCTCTGTTTCTCAGAGATGGCTAGACCGATTTGCACAAAGTTAGTCTCAAATAAAAGTCGTGGATACGACAAACTCATTCATATTAGCATCCTACGAAGAAGCTTGTCCACTTCGTACTGTTAAATCGACTAGGGGAACCCCTTGGTGGAGGGCTGAGCTTGATAGAATGAAGAAAGTTATGAGAAGAGCTTGGAACCGGCGTCAGCGTGATGACTCCAGGGCTTTCAGGTCAGCTCGTAGTGCATATAAGAAATGTCTTAGATCTGCAGAACGGGCTGGCTGGCAAAGCCTATGCACTAATGTCTAGTCTGAACGAGGCTAGCAGATTAAATAAAATTCTCTCCAAATCGAATGATTTTCAGATGAACTCCTTGAAAACCAGAGATGGTGTTTATGTGACAGACGAAAAAGATGTTCTTAATTGTCTCTTCGACACACACTTTCCAGGTTGTATCGATCCGGAGTTGATCAATGTTCACAGATCTCATTCTGGTGATTCGGACTCGTGGGCGCTAGCACGCACATTGGTTTCCACTGAATCGGTCAAGTGGGCAGTTGACAGCTTTGCTCCATACAAATCACCCGGAAAAGATGGGATACTTCCCGTGCTACTGCAAAAGGGATTTGATATTCTTAAACATGTCTTGAAAAAGATTTTGCTTTCCAGTCTTGCTACCGGGTATATCCCGAAAGCATGGCGAGAAATAACTGTTAGATTTATTCCCAAAGGGGGGCGCTCAAGCTATGAAGAAGCCAAGAGTTTTAGGCCTATCAGCTTAAGTTCTTTTCTTCTGAAAGCTTTGGAACGGATAATCGATCATCACATCAGGAACGTTAGTTTAGTTGAATATCCTCTGCACAAAATGCAACATGCATATCAGTGTGGGAAATCCACGATCACTCTGCTTCACGATGTTGTTTACAACATTGAGAAAGCCTTCTCGCTCAAGCAATCTAGCTTGGGTGTATTCCTAGATATTGAGGGTGCTTTTGACAATGTGTCCTTCCAGTCTATTCTGGAAGCGACGCGCGGTCATGGGATACCTGCATGTATCTCAGGTTGGATAAACGCAATGCTTAGTAACCGCATACTTTGCTCGTCACTGCGACAGGCTGAGATACGGAAGTTGAGTATTTGCGGTTGTCCTCAGGGCGGCGTTCTGTCACCTTTGTTATGGAACTTAGTAGCTGACGGCTTGTTGAAGAAACTCAATGAGCTTGGATTTCCAACCTACGGGTTTGCTGACGATTACCAAATACTAATTACTGGATTTTGCATCGGAACAATCTTTGACTTGATGCAACAGGCATTAAGAGCTGTCGAACAGTGGTGTCGACAAGTTAAACTATCAGTTAACCCAAGCAAAACTTCAATGGTTCTTTTCACGAAGAAGCGAATAACAACCGGGGTTCGTCCCTTGCAGTTCTTTGATTCTGAGCTGCTGTGTGCAGATCAAGTCAAATACGTTGGAGTCATATTGGATTCCAAACTGAATTGGTCTGCTCACATTGAGTTCAGAGTCAAGAAAGCGTGCATGGCCTTCGGGCAGTGCAGACGAACTTTTGGAAAGACCTGGGGTCTCAAACCTAAATACATCTATTGGATTTACACGACAATTGTACGTCCAATACTGTCATACGGATGCCTTGTGTGGTGGCAGAGGGGAGAGGTGGTGACAGTCCAGTCAAAGCTAAACCATCTGCAAAGAATGGCGCTCATGGCGTTGACTGGTGCTTTCACCACGACTCCGACTGCTGCTCTTGAGGCACTTCTAAATATCAAACCATTACACATACACTTAAAACAAGAAGCACTATCATGTGCATACAGACTGCAGGTTACTGGGCTTTGGAACAGTAATCATGTTGATCTTGCTACCAGTCATACACGATTGTGGTCACAAATGGTTACATGGGGTGAAGATATTCTTGCTCCCAGCGATATTACACTCACTTGTAGTTTTCCTTACAGGACATTCCATGTTAAGATTCCCTCTCGAGAGGAGTGGTTGTCTGGCTTTATGGAAAGACAACAACAAACGCAAGTGGTTTGTTACACTGACGGTTCTCTGATGGAGGGACGTGCTGGTGCTGGTGTCTACTGTCGTGAAATGAGACTGGAACAATCTCACTCACTAGGTAGATACTGTACTGTATTCCAAGCAGAAATCTTTGCGATTATGTGCGGGGTGCAATCGGCCCTTCAACTGAGTTTGTCCGGCAGAGTTATAAACTTCTGCTCCGATAGTCAGGCTGCAATCAAGGCCCTTAGCTCAGACAAATCCCGGTCCAAGCTAGTGATCGCGTGCCGAACCCAAATCGAAGAACTAAGCATTGTCAACACTATCTACCTTGTCTGGGTGCCCGGACATTGCGGTATTACTGGAAATGAATGGGCTGACGAATTGGCCAGGGCAGGTTCAGCGATTGACTTCATTGGTCCTGAGCCCGCGCTGCCAATTTCGACAAGTTGGATAAGGGAAAAAATTCGGTCCTGGGCTTCGTCCGAGCACCGCAATTATTGGAGAAATCTACAAACGTGTCGCCAAACAAAGGCGTTTCTAGAACAACCATGCCCAGTGGTTTCGAAAAATCTCTTACATTTTTCGAAGCTCCACTGCGGCATGCTGACCAGGGCTTTAACCGGCCACTGCAAACTCAATTATCACATGGCAACTATTCAGCGCGCTGAGTCTTTTTCATGTGATGTGATCTTTGTGAATCCGACTACGGAACTTCATATCATCTGATATGCAACTGCCCAGCGCTAGCGCAATTGCGATTACGAGTCTTCAGCCGTCCTTATATAGACGAAACCATGTTTGGTCGACTGAAACTCAGAGACATACTAAAGTTTCTTATCCAATGTGGTAAAGAGCTTTAGGCTTATTCGCAGGCAAGTTGAACTACTTGTGAGTTTAATTTACCTGTTGTTTATTTTTTGTTTTGTGCTGTTTTTCCCACCCTTCCAAGTCTACTTCCCCACACCTCCTTGTCCTTTCCTTCCGCTCAGGAAATGATGAAAACACACGGCAAGGCACAAATCCCCGACTATGTACGGGGAACGTGCCATTTGAGCCAATATATTCTGATTCCTGATTCCTGATTCTCAGAGATGGCTAGACCGATTTGCACAAAGTTAGTCTCAAATAAAAGGTACAACCTTCCCATCGGCTGCTATTGAATTTTTTATTGATTGGACTTCCGGTTCCGGAGTTACGAGTTGAAGAGTGCAATCACACAGAAAATTCCCGTATAAACTGAAATCAAAATCAGATTTGTATTTTTGATGCCATATGACTTTAAAATGCATGAAACATTGAGATGTTTGACAAAAATTTACTACTTTGGATTTTGGTACATTTTTGCCTTTCTCATATAGAAAGGTTATGCAATCACTCCAAAAATCGTCAATCATACCGGCCCGGAGGGAGTATGCAGTGAGGGGTTGCTACTTTAAAATTAAAACTTGTTTAAAATTTCTTAACAAGTTGAAAATTTTCGGCAGGACCATGATCCGCCGCTGGTTTCAAGCGATGTTTTAGTATCACATAGTATCTCAAGATCGTGGCTGTCGATCCATTGTATGTATGTGCAAATTGTACTGAACATGTAATATTCATTTCCACCATTGTATTGAACATAACCAGCCATGGAATCGTAGTCTGGACAAATGAGACAAGCACAATTGCACCGCTAAGTGGATTAAGACAGGTTTTTTTGGGAATGCGTCGAGTTGAGACGAAAACGTATTATGATTAAAAACGAGGATAACACTTTCCGAATGTAGAGAGAAATTTATGAAAAAAGACGATTTCCATTAGATTCTAGCAGGTTCTGATCGACTTTGATGAGCATTTGATTTTTGTTGTATGACCAATTATATGTATAGGTCAAATGTTTTAAAACAGTAATTCAAGGTCAAGATAGCATCATTTTGAAACCGCCAATTTCGGAAGTTTAATATCTTCCATGAGTTTTACAAACGTTAAACAGCGCATCATTTGATAAAATAATTTTGACGGTATATCGTCCAAGAAGTATTTATGGTGAATTTTCTCAGGTTAATATTCATGACTACAATAAAGTCTCAACAAATTCGCTAAAGACACGAACTCTGTTACTGTTTTCTGAAAAATTAATTCTGCATAATTTTAAAACTTCAAAAATTACGGTTTCGGAATTATGCCGTTTGGACAGTATGATCGATTTTCACCAAACCGAATTTCTGGCTACGCCGCTGATTTCAAGTAAGTAGAAACAAAGTCGTTCTACACTCGTTCAAAAGAAACTTCTTCGAATGCTGAATATCTATTATAACACATTGAAACCCCGATTTCATCACCCAAATATGAACATATGTTTGATGGGCTCTAGCAGACGAACAAGACTGAATTCGAGTAAATCTTTTCTTGAGCATGTTTTCCTTATCATGAAGATGGAAATATGCAAAAATGAAAAATTCATCATAATCAGAAATAGTTATCAGACTACAGCAAGGGACAAGAAGAATATTTTAACAGCTTCAGTTTATAAAAAAGAAAAAAAAATTGCCCGATTTAGTCAATGTCCCCATTTTGTCAACCTAAAATACACCATGAGACTGATAAAAATGGGTCTTTATTGTATGTATTATTCGCTGTGTTTCACATTAATAGGTACATTTCATTTTTGGAGATTTTTTTATTGCATCGAACTACAACAATTTTTAGGTAGTTTTCAAGAAGTTATTTTATAGACTTCTTCCAAAATTTGGCGAACCTATTCCAATTCGTATACCAATTAATTGGTATACTTAAGGGTTTACATGTTGCAGATAGAGAAAATACTGAAATTTTCAGCTTTTTTCCTACACAATATTACGAAAGCTTATTAAACAATTTTTCCTAATAAGTTTGTGAAAATTATAAACTATTTGAAATTTTTTAATAGTTTTATTTTTTATTTAACCATGATTTTTTAATAAATAGTGACCATCGCTTCACAACGTAGTTTATTTTTCATGGCTTGCGGTGAGCACGATCTCTCGAATTGCTGAACTGAAAATTATGGAATAGAAATTAATTTTTAGTATTCTTTACAGACCCGCTGGTGCCCTAAGACGATTTCGCTAGATTTTCAGAGCACTGTGCACCCAGTGCGTTAACGCAAGTGACGGAAGGTTATCGAAAAGTTTCGTGAAAATGAAAATTCCAGTAATGATGATGATTTTCCCAAACGGTTCGTTTTCGTGAGGTTTTTATTTGTTCTTTGGCATTAGGATTAGCGATAATAATTCAAATCAAGGATACTACTAGGAAGTCACCTTTAGAAAAAGTCGATGTCGAAGTAAAATTTGAAACTATGCACGCATGCACTTCAGAGATAGCGTGATATCAGGAGCTGCGATTTCATTTCAACGCTTTTTTGTGAAAAGGGCGATACTTACAAATGTAAACATAGGGCTTTTTTCATACATGCGAATGGGGGCTTTGAAACGCAACAAATTAACCTAGAAATTTTGATTCTACGATATTGCTTTCTTAAACTACAGCAAACAATACAACGGGCGAAACTGTATTTTTGTTTGTTTATTTAAAGTTTCGCCCTCCACGCTCCATGCAAACAAACAGGGCGATACTTTTTTTTGCTAGCAGTTTAGAGGCGAAACTGTTTTTTTCGTATTTTTTAAGGATTATCAAGCTGATACCAGCTGTAAATAGTAAAAATGATCGCTATTGAAAAAAAACCCGGACGAAATCGGTGGTGTAAAACGTTAGTTATTGTAAAAAATCGTAAGAGCGATACTTCAATGCTGATAGGTGGGACCGAATAAGTAAACAATCGCCAAAGGGGCGATGCTATCATTTTGTCAATTTGAATAACAAAAACAAATTTTAATTTAATAATTTCAAATACTTTATGAAGTTTTGGGTTTCGATCACTGAATCATGCAATCTAGGATGTAAAAAAAAGATGGGTGGGTAATGTCTGCGACATAACCGGAGAGATGTAGAATACATAAGGAACACGTTCTTCAAATATGTTGATACTCATCGGAATTTTCGGACAAAAGGTGATTTGGGCGAGGAATATTTCAAATTATTCTTTACAAAAATGACGGTGGTCCTGAAAAGGACCGGTTTTGTTGGCGTTGTTGGCCTTGGTGAGGGAGATGGCTAACGATGAAATGAATTGTTAGCATGAGGAAGTCGCATAGTACTGGCCAATGGCAGAACAGATAATAATTGATTCCTGAAAATCAATTTTTCTTTATTCATGTAAATTATACATACTTACAAATCTTATAGAAGATTCCTGGTCATATTTCTGAATCATTAGTGCGAACATTGTGTAATTTGGTTAAGTACAATGAAAGTTACAAACTTTCCAAACTCGACCTTCTGTTCCTTCAGAAATATTGAAATGGGGTGTCTGTATTAAACCGTTAGTCGTGGTCACAATAAAAAAAAGATGGGTGGGTAATGTCTGTCACATAACCGGAGCGTCGTGATTTCAATTCGAGATGTTAATTTAAATCTAATTATATTCAACAGAATCACGTTTGAATGGGAAATTTTCAAATAATTCTCTATGGTAATAATGGTGGTTCTGAAAAGAACCTTTGGTATCGGCGTTGGTGTTGATGGTGATGCGCTGGATCGTTGGATATATTTGGCATGATAGTTACGTGCCTGGCGAACTGTTTTGTAGCCTCGAACAAAACGACAAGACTGGCTTCTTCGGGTACCATTACGACTGAACTTTATAAGCTTAGCTCGACTTTGAAATCCTGCACAATCTCACGAATCAGACACTGGTAGGGCCATGTTGTTTGCTACTAGCACGGAGCTGCACAAAAAAATCATTTAATGCAGTTAGTTCACAGAGGCTGCCAAAAAGGCAGCCCTAAGTTTGCGCCGCTAAAACAACAAAAATGATCCATAAAAAATTGAAAAACGATCCATAAAAAAGTTGTCCATGTTCCATAAAACAAAACTGAAAATCCATTAAAAAGTGTGAATGATCCATAAAAAAGGGTGATTTGATCCATAGATTATGTAAAATTGAACCATAAAATAATCGCAAAAGAGCACTAAAATAGTAATAAAAGAGCAATTAAAATGAACCAATGCCCCATAAAAATATTGGAAATGTTCCATAAAATGATACATTTTGCGCCATAAATTAACTGACATTGATCCATAGAATATAAACAATGTACATTAAAACACGTCGATATGTTCCATAATATCGACAAAAGTGCTCCACGGTATTACAAAATGGAGCAATAAAAAAGATGGGTGGGTAATGTCTACGACATAACCGGAGAGATGTAGAATACATAAGGAACACGTTCTTCAAATATGTTGATACTCATCGGAATTTTCGGACAAAAGGTGATTTGGGCGAGGAATATTTCAAATTATTCTTTACAAAAATGACGGTGGTCCTGAAAAGGACCGGTTTTGTTGGCGTTGTTGGCCTTGGTGAGGGAGATGGCTAACGATGAAATTAATTGTTAGCATGAGGAAGTCGCGTAGTACTGGCCAATGGAAGAACAGATAATAATTGATTCCTGAAAATCAATTTTTCTTTATTCATGTAAATTGTACATACTTACAAATCTAATAGAAGATTCCTGGTCATATTTCTGAATCATTAGTGCGAACATTGTGTAATTTGGTTAAGTACAATGAAAGTTACAAACTTTCCAAACTCGACCTTCTGTTCCTTCAGAAATATTGAAATGGGGTGTCTGTATTAAACCGTTAGTCGTGGTCACAATAAAAAAAAGATGGGTGGGTAATGTCTGTCACATAACCGGAGCGTCGTGATTTCAATTCGAGATGTTAATTTAAATCTAATTATATTAAACAGAATCACGTTTGAATGGGAAATTTTCAAATAATTCTCTATGGTAATAATGGTTGTTCTGAAAAGAACCTTTGGTATCGGCGTTGGTGTTGATGGTGATGCGCTGGATCGTTGGATATATTTGGCATGATAGTTACGTGCCTGGCGAACTGTTTTGTAGCCTCGAACAAAACGACAAGACTGGCTTCTTCGGGTACCATTACGACTGAACTTTATAAGCTTAGCTCGACTTTGAAATCCTGCACAATCTCACGAATCAGACACTGGTAGGGCCATGTTGTTTGCTACTAGCACGGAGCTGCACAAAAAAATCATTTAATGCAGTTAGTTCACAGAGGCTGCCAAAAAGGCAGCCCTAAGTTTGCGCCGCCAAAACAACAAAAATGATCCATAAAAAATTGAAAAACGATCCATAAAAAAGTTGTCCATGTTCCATAAAACAAAACTGAAAATCCATTAAAAAGTGTGAATGATCCATAAAAAAGGGTGATTTGATCCATAGATTATGTAAAATTGAACCATAAAATAATCGCAAAAGAGCACTAAAATAGTAATAAAAGAGCAATTAAAATGAACCAATGCCCCATAAAAATATTGGAAATGTTCCATAAAATGATACATTTTGCGCCATAAATTAACTGACATTGATCCATAGAATATTAACAATGTACATTAAAACACGTCGATATGTTCCATAATATCGACAAAAGTGTTCCACGGTATTACAAAATGGAGCAATAAAATGTCAGAAAAAGTTCCATAAATTTGATGAAAATGTTTGCTAAATAATTTTTATTGGTCCATAGAAGATGTAAAAATGAACATTAGAAATGATTCATATATCGAACGTTAAATTATGGTTCATGGATATTTATAAAACGATCCATAAGAAAATAAAATGTTAAACGATCCATTAATATGTGCTTATGCACCAGAAAAATTAAATTTAATGAATTCATGCGAAATTTTTGCTATTCGAACTAATAATAAAGTTTATTACATTTGGTTGTAATGTCAAACTACAACAAACAATGCATACATTATAGTTAAACTTCAGCTTCCGTACCCAACTAGTCAGCTAACTGACCTTAGCTAACCTGAAATCATTATGGCAACTCTTTAAACGTTAGGGTATTTATGATATTAGAGCGCTGAGTGTTATTAGACCACCTATACAGGCTGGCATGAGTCGCAAATACTATCTGAATAACTATCTGAAGCGAAAACGGACACTTTATACACGAACACTGACTAATGTGGCTACGCCACATCGCTTTCTTGTGCACTGTCCGACTTCGCTGCCGCTCAGTCGGCTTTTAACTAGCTATAGCCCCTATGTTTAAGTAAACCGGGCAAACGAGAGAACCACAGGTTTGCCTGCAATTCCAGCTACGGGTTAATCAATGCCTTGTCCAACGGATCCTCAGCGGCTTTGCGCCGCTTCGGATCCTTCGCCTCGGATATGCGGCCAAGCCGCATCACACTAGCTCCCAGTATAAGCTCACTTGTTAAAACACTGTCACTGTTATGAGAATTATTAAGCACAACTTATTTTTTAAGTTTACCATAAAATTTCGCATGAATTCATTAAATTTATTTTTTCTAATGCATAAGCACATATTAATGGGTCGTTTTATATTTTCTTTTCTTATGGATCGTTTTGTAAATATCCATGAATCATAATTTCGTTCGATATATGAATCATTTCTAATGTTCATTTTTACATCTTCTATGGACCAATAAAAATTATTTAGCAAACATTTTCATCAAATTTATGGAACTTTTTCTGACATTTTATTGCTCCATTTTGTAATACCGTGGAACATTTTTGTCGATATTATGGAACATATCGACGTGTTTTAATGTACATTGTTAATATTCTATGGATCAATGTCAGTTAATTTATGGCGCAAAATGTATCATTTTATGGAACATTTCCAATATTTTTATGGGGCATTGGTTCATTTTAATTGCTCTTTTATTACTATTTTAGTGCTCTTTTGAGACCATTTTATGGTTCAATTTTACCAAATCTATGGATCAAATCACCCTTTTTTATGGATCATTCTCACAGTTTTATGGATTTTCAGTTTTGTTTTATGGAACATTGACAACTTTTTTATGGATCGTTTTACAATTCTTTATGGATTATTTTAAATATTTTATATGCAAAAGTACATTTTCCCCTGCCAAAAAGCTCGAATAGAAGCATGCGACTTCAACATTTCTCTTAAACACATGCAACAACACATTCGTTTTGGTAATACTGATAGTAACAGTAGAAAGGAATGGAAAAGCAGTGCACGAAACGAGCGAGAGGATAATTTAAATTTTTGTTCCGTGTGCAAGCTACTACTTTCCACACAACGTATTATGTTGATTGTTGAAAATTTGTTACACACCTTAAAATGAAAGTCTCAGTTTAACTCTCACTAGAACACAATTGATTGGTCCTGAAAAGAACCGTTGCTTTTATTGTAATTTACGCCCACTCCAAGCAGACACTGTGAGCCAGTTTGATTTCTTTTGCGAGAAAGTTACGTACTTGGCGCACTATTTTGTATCCTCAAACAAACCGACCAAGTAGGCATCACTGGCTTCATTACGGCTGAGCTTTGTAAGCGTAGCTCGACTTTGAAGTAATACACTACCTTACGAACCAGACGCTGGAATGTTAGCCAGCGGATTAGTTTCTCCGTTGCCCTTTATTTGGGGCGAAATACTGGCATGGCGACAGTTCCTGATCGGTAGTTGGTTGCGATGGGCCACCAGTAGCTGGGGCACTTTTGCGGACCGTCATCATTACCAACTGCTTTCCTCTGGTGGACTGGCTGCTTGCTAGTGCTTGAACGAATACGAATGATGAGAAAAACCGACCGACCAATATTCATATATGAAAACACGAGAAAGCACTACTATCGCTTCCTGTGCCTTTCCTTTCCGTTCGGCTACCAACCCTAGCATAACCAAAACGAATATTCTGTCTTTCCATCGCCTTCAATCTAGTGGTCAGTGCTAGCAAACTTGCATGTTCAGTTTTTCAATAACAACATTTCAACAATATTTTCAAAGAATGTTTGTTGCAGATTTGAAAAGAAAGAAGGAAAAGATTTTCACGAATTTAAATTCTTTTGTCTTATTTGTTAGCGCTGATACTGGCCATGGGATGGTGGGGGAACACCCACATTCGTTTGTTATGATGGTATTAGCAGCAGAAAGGAATGGAAAAGCAGTGCACGAAAACGAGCGAGAGAGGATAATTTAAATTCTCTTTCTTTCCACACATCGTATTTCTTATATAGCTTTCTGAAAATTATTTGTTATACACCATAAAATGGAAATTTCAGTTTAACACTTATTAGAACACAATTAATTGGTCCTGTAAGGAACCGTTTATTGTTTTATTGCGGGAGCATAATTCAGACGCACTCCCCGCGGACGCGGTGAGCCAGTTTAACTCTTATTAGAACACAGATTAGTTTCTCTGTTGCCCTTTAGTTGGGGCGAAATTCTTGCAGGGCAACAGTTCCTGATCGGGTTGCGATGAGTCACCAGTAGCTGAGGCACTTTTTCCGACCGTCGTCATTGCCAACTGCTTTCCTTCGGTGGACTGGCTGCTTGCTAGTGCTTGAACGAATACGAATGATGAGAAAAACATTCATATATGAACACACGAGAAAGCACTGCTATCGCTCTCTCGCTCGTTTTCGTGCCATTCCTGTGCCTTTCCTTTCCGTTCGGCTACCAACACTAGCATAACCAAAACGAATATTCTGTCTTTCCATCGCCTTCAATCTAGTGGTCAGTGCTAGCAAACTTGCATGTTCAGTTTTTCAATAACAACATTCCAACAATATTTTCAAAGAATGTTTGTTGCAGATTTGAAAAGAAAGAAGGAAAAGATTTTCACGAATTTAAATTCTTTTGTCTTATTTGTTAGCGCTGATACTGGCCATGGGATGGTGGGGGAACACCCACATTCGTTTGTTATGATGGTATTAGCAGCAGAAAGGAATGGAAAAGCAGTGCACGAAAACGAGCGAGAGAGGATAATTTAAATTCTCTTTCTTTCCACACATCGTATTTCTTATATAGCTTTCTGAAAATTATTTGTTATACACCATAACATGTAAATTTCAGTTTAACTCTTATTAGAACACAATTAATTGGTCCTGTAAAGAACTGTTTATTGTTTTATTGCGGGAGCATAATTCAGACGTACTCCCCGCGGACACGGTGAGCCAGTTTAACTCTTATTAGAACACAGATTAGTTTCTCTGTTGCCCTTTAGTTGGGGCGAAATTCTTGCAGGGCGACAGTTCCTGATCGGGTTGCGATGAGTGACCAGTAGCTGGGGCACTTTTTCCGACCGTCGTCATTGCCAACTGCTTTCCTTCGGTGGACTGGCTGCTTGCTAGTGCTTGAACTTGAACGAACACGAATGATGAGAAAAACCGACCGACAGATATTTTTATAATCGCGCTAATATGCACTACTATCGCTTTCTCGCTCGTTCTCG
This sequence comes from Topomyia yanbarensis, assembly GCF_030247195.1. Lineage (NCBI taxonomy): Eukaryota > Metazoa > Arthropoda > Insecta > Diptera > Culicidae > Topomyia > Topomyia yanbarensis. The sequence goes on along the minus strand of NC_080670.1, from coordinate 84,760,479 downwards.
TGCCGTGCATGAGCCTTTCCTTTCCGTCCGGCTTCTAATGGCCTAACCAAAGGAATATGCCGTCTTTCCCCCACCAACTGCTCTCGTCAAGCAACCCAATGCGAATAATCATAGGAACAAACATGTAGTGGACCTATATATAAACTTTTCATTATTTTATTGTTCGGTTGGTCTACCAAAGTGACGGCTCTGTGCGGCTGAAAATTTTCACTTTTCCGAGTCGTTTTCGAAAGATTTTTCAAAACACATTTTTTTGTTATTAGTGCATGTTATACATACTTCAAATTTTAATACAGCATAGAGGAACATATTTTCAACAAATTGGCATAAAAATCAAATCATTCTGTTAAGTATGATAAAAGTTATTAACGTTCAAAATCTGACGCGGCGCCGCAGCCGATATTTTGAAACGGGACCCCTATATTGAAAGCTTAAATGTATTCTACATTAAAAAACACAATAGTTCTTAAATAGGAAATAAAACCAGTCTGGAAATATTCACTGTTGATTTTCTTTGAATGATATTACTGCTAGTATCGCCCTTTTCAAGAAAAAGCGGTAATTTCTTAGTACTCAGTCGGAAATTTGAGTAAAGTATAAACTTCAAATCGATTAAAAAAAAATTCGATTTTTTTGGCTCAGTACAATATATAACCCCTTTAGGAAAATTCAGTTTTCTCACCACAATATAGATATTTTATTAACAGAGCATTAACAATAATTCGTTGGAATGTCTATTTTATGGGCCATTTTTTCGCTTTCCCATTGATTTGGTTTGAGATTTCCAGCACTGATGTTGTCCTATGCTGATTTGAGCTAAATGTTCTCAAACGATATAATATCCGAAGAGTGATAAGAGTTATAAGAAATGTCTCATCACACTGTTAGGTGGATTAAAAACGTTTTGCCTTTCTCAATAGAAAGGTATTGCAATTGCTCTGAAAACCGACTTTTTAACGGAGGCCCGGAGGGCCGAGTGACATATACCATTCGATTCAGTTCGTTGAGTTCGGCAAATGTCTGTGTGTGTATGTATGTGTGTGTGTATGTATGTGTGTGTATGTGCGTCTGTGTGTGTACGCGAACACAATCTCACTCACTTTTCTCAGAGATGGATGAACCGATTTTTACAAACTTAGTCCCAAATGAAAGGTGCAACGTTCCCATAGGCTGCTATTGAATTTCTAATGGATCCGACTTCCGGTTCCGGAATTACAGGGTGATGAGTACGATCACGCAGAAAATGTCGATTTTAAGAAATTCTGCAATGAATGTATAATGGTGAAAATTTTTCCAAAATATGACCACAACTGCTTCGATTTGTAGTACTAGGTCATTAACAGCCATTCAAAGTCTCTTTGGTCACATTGGCCACCATCATCGGTTCCGGAAACCCCGGCGGAAGTATCCAAATTCAGACTAACAGTCACATCGGTTTCTCGGAGGTGGCTAGACCGAATCAACCAAACTTAGTCTCAAATGAAAGATGTTGCGTCCCCGTAAATGGCTATTAAATTTTATCCCCAACCGACTTCCGGTTCCGGAGTTACGGGTTGTGGCGTGCGATCACATAGCAAATTGTGATTCAAACCGATACCCCGATAGAAGCAAAAAAGGTAAAAATTTCGCTAAAATGTCTCTCAAATAACTTAACTTTGCAGTTCTAGGTCACCGACGGCCAAACAAACTTTCGTTGACTACATTGACCACCATAGACGGTTCCGGAAGTGCCCGGGAAAAGCGGCCATCTTTCATAACTAGCAAACTCATATCAGTTTCTCGGAAATGGTTGGGCCGATTTTCACAAACTTAGTCCCAAATGATAGCTATATTATCCCCACAGATGTCTGTAAAATTTCGCACGGACCGCTTGTATGGTTCCGGAAATATAGACTGAACGGTCCGGTCACACATGAAATTCCCATATAAGCCGGAACTCAAAATTTTTTTCAAAGGGGGGACCCCATGAAATTTCAGAAATCGAATTCGTATTTTTGATGCCAAACATCTTTAAAATGCATGAAACGTCGAGATTTTATGTTATCACGAATTTTTTTTTTTTAGAAATCGCCTTTTTGGGACTTTGCCGATTTCGCAACTTTTTGCCTTTCTCAATAGAAAGGTATTGCAATTGCTCTGAAAACCGACTTTTTAACGGAGGCCCGGAGGGCCGAGTGACATATACCATTCGATTCAGTTCGTCGAGTTCGGCAAATGTCTGTGTGTGTATATGTGTGTATGTATGTATGTATGTGTGTATGTGCGTATGTGTGTGTGTATGTGACCAAAAATGTCACTCATTTTTCTCAGAGATGGCTGAACCGATTTTGACAAACTTAGTCTCAAATGAAAGGTGCAACGTTCCCATAGGCTGCTATTGAATTTCTAATGGATCCAGCTTCCGGTTCCGGAATTACAGGGTGATGAGTACGAACACGCAGAAAATGTCGATTTTAAGAAATTCTGCAATGAATGTATAAAGGTGAAAATTTTTCCAAAATATGACCACAACTGCTTCGATTTGTAGTACTAGGTCACTAACATCTATTCAAAGTCTATTTGGCCACATTGGCCACCATCATCGGTTCCGGAAGCCCCGGCGGAAGTATCTAAATTCAGACTAACAGTCACATCGGTTTCTCGGAGATGGCTAGACCGATTCGACTAAACTTGGCCTCAAATGAAAGGTATTGCGTCCCCGTAAATGGCTATTTAATTTCATCCCGATCCGACTTCCGGTTCCGGAGTTACAGGTTGTGGCGTGCGATCACATAGCAAATTGTGATTCAAACCGATACTCCGATTTAAGCAAAAAAGGTAAAAGTTTCGCTAAAATGTCTCTCAAACAATTTAAATTTGCTGTTCTAGGTCACCGACGGCCAACCAAACTTTCGTTGACTATATTGACCACCATAGACGGTTCCGGAAGTGCCCGGGAAAAGCGGCCATCTTTCAAAATTTACGAACTCACATCAGTTTCCCGGAAATGGGTGGGCCGATTTTCACAAACTTAATCCCAAATGATAGCTATAACATCCCCATAGATGTATATAAAATTTCATACGGATCGCTTATATGGGTCCGGAAATATAGACTAAATCGTCTGGTCACATATGAAATTCCCATATAAGCCGGAACTCAATTTTTTTTTCAAAGGGGGGACCTCATGAAATTTCAGAAATCGAATTCGTATTTTTGATGCCAAACATCTTTAAAATGCATGAAACGTCGAGATTTTATGTTATCTCGAAAATTTTTTTTTTATAAAAATCAACTTTTTGGGACTGCCGATTTTGCTCCTTTTTTCAGTTTAACATTACCGTGGATGTTTTATCTTTTACAAAGTTTTAGAACTCGAATTGAATGATTTATTTTCCTGTATATAGTTGTCATGTGATGTCTAATAATAAAATGTAATATATGCATTTAAAAGCTTTTAATGAATAAAAACAACGCACACATTCTCGTGATTCATGATTGAGAAAGGCACAATTGCACCGCTAGGTGGATTTAAATAGGTTTTTGCAACTTGTAGTAGCACACAAAAATTATCCAGCACGCATAGATATCATGTGAAAACTAATGAAATTATAATAGTATGCCACATAGAAATTTGTTTCATAGCAGATATCACATCATTTTTCTGATTGCCTCTCAATTATTCTGCTGTACATTTTATACATTTGACGTTTTCGGGCTTACATACATAAAAATCACAGCAGAATAAACGAGACTGAAATAAAAAGAAGGCAAACTTTACAGTTTACTAATTTGAAGTGCAACTGAACGGTTTGTGGTAACAAGCAGGCCATATTTTTCTGCGTGCGGGCCAAAGATTTTTTACTAGAGAGACTTTCGATACCTACCTTGAGATATATATGTATATATATATATATATATATATATATATATATATATATATATATATATATATATATATATATATATATATATATATATATATATATATATATATATATATATATATATATATATATATATATATATATATATATATATATATATATATATATATATATATATATATATATGTATATATATATATATATATATATATATATATATATATATATATATATATATATATATATATATATATATATATATATATATATATATATATATATATATATATATATATAAGTTTGTGAAAATTATAAACTATTTGAAATTTTTTAATAGTTTTATTTTTTATTTAACCATGATTTTTTAATAAATAGTGACCATCGCTTCACAACGTAGTCTATTTTTCATGGCTTGCGGTGAGCACGATCTCTCGAATTGCTGAACTGAAAATTATGGAATAGAAATTAATTTTTAATATTCTTTACAGACCCGCTGGTGCCCTAAGACGATTTCGCTAGATTTTCAGAGCACTGTGCACCCAGTGCGGTTTGTGGTAACAAGCAGGCCATATTTTTCTGGGTGCGGGCCAAAGATTTTTACTAGAGAGACTTTCGATACCTTGAGATATATATGTATATATATGCATATATACATATATATATATATATATATATATATATATATATATATATATATATATATATATATATATATATATATATATATATATATATATATATATATATATATATATATATATATATATATATATATATATATATATATATATATATATATATATATATATATATATATATATATATATATATATATATATATATATATATATATATATATATATATATATATATATATATATATATATATATATATATATATATATATATATATATATATATATATACTCCTAATTCTGTATGTACTTTGAAGTAATGAATAAAATAATATAGTGCATCGCTTTTAAAAGTGTCTACGACGGTCTACAGCAATATTGCAATTAGGCTTTTCACGAGACGGTTGTTTGAAGTTTTACAGAGGGGTTTGATAACCCATTTGTTTTGCTCTACTGTTTTCCCCGTGATTGTTGCTGGATTACGCAAACAGAAACATCTGTTCTACGAATGTAGTTCGTTGGTCTTATTCATTTGATGTTGGGCCGAAACGACAACTTTACTGGACGCCGAGCTGGAACAAGTCCCACTGAGAAACGTCTAAAGAGATAAACAAAACTATCTGCTAATCAGAAATATTTCATGCAATTCCTAATAAGAACATATTGAACAACATATAAACCACTCATGTTTCACATAGGTAATTTACAACTTGTGTATGACAACCATATCGTTCTATTCGATATTTCGCTTTGCCCAATCGCGCATATTTTTTCGTTTTCATCTGAGTTTTACTATGGGAATGTATCACAAGGATTTAGCAAAACTATTGATATTAATTGATGCACATATAATTATCTATATATTATGTAATAAACAAAGTAGTGCGTCAAGTTGCTACGATGTTCTACAGCGATACATACACAACAAGTGCCATTTGCACAAATGCCTTCCTGGCCATGTCCAAAATTTTGAGAAAAAGTGTTAAGTTTCTAGACTAGACTCCTGTCCTACCTGCACCTGTTCCCATTCCCCTGTATGAATGTGTGTGAATGTGCGCATGTGGATAAAATGGTCACTTCTGTTTCTCAGGGATGGCTGGACCGATGTGCACAAACTTAGTCTCAAATGAAAGGTACAACCTTCCCATCGGCTGCTACTGAATTTTTATCGATTGGAAATTACGGTTCCGGAATTACGGGTTGAAGAGTGGCCACACAGCAAATTCCTATATTAACTGGTACCACCATGATATCTAAATGATGCAAAACCTATTAAAATGGATGCAAAATTACTTGGATTTACCAGTCTAGATCAATAATGACCAATCAAAGTCGCTTTGACCACATTGGCAACCTACGACGGTTCTTGATTCGTTATACACAGAAACTGAAAAATGCTCAAAAGGGAAAGTAAAGGAAAATTTTAAAAACGAATTTGTATTTTTGATGCCAAATATCTTTAAAATGTATGAAACGTCGAGATTTGATATAAACTCGAAAAATTTTTTTGGCAAGGATTGATTTTATTGGATTTTTTCATTTTTATGAGAAATCAGTATACCCGTCGCGCGTTGCTGCGACTTTCAACGAAATAGGAGTAAAACACAATTTGTTCCGAAGCCCCATCTGGCGGGCAGATAATCCCCAACCAATAGCACACAAACACGCTCCATAGCAAATGTCTACTACGTATAAATGTTTACGACAATTGGTTAAGCCGTTTGGGAGCCCATAAACCACATACATACAAACATTGACTTTTACACACAGAAAACAAATTTGTTAAAGTAAGAGTGCTTAGCAAAAAACAACCAACGCCTACTATCAGGTTGAAAGTAAAACTTTTACATTAATCAATAATAATAATCAATATAAAAGTTTTCCTTTTAAGCTGATGAAGAACAGTAATCAAAATAAAAGTATTAATTTCAAACTAATAGTATGCGTTGGTTGTTTTTTGCTGAGAGTGAAAAACTCTTATTTTTACCAAGAACATGAACAACATGAACATGACCAACATAATCCCGGCCAATTTTTTTTGACTAATATAGGGGCGTTACTAGGGGTGTGCGGAGAGGGGTTACCCCCTCCCCCTCTCATTACACGACAACCTTTCCTAAACACTCCCCCCTCTCATGTTCCTCCCATCAAAGCTCTCCAATAGATTCCCTTCAAACGACCACCTCATTCACCCTCTTCAGACCCACCCCTCTCTCATCCCTATCACCTTAACGAGGTAGGCACATCAAGATAGGCTGGGGGTGCACAGTGGCACCTCTCCATACAAAGTTGTGATAAAATTATAAAAATTCGTTTATATGATTAAAAATTGGCGTTTTAATTGATTTTGGATCGCTGAATCCATTTCTGCTCTCAGTTTTGAAACTCCAAAATTCTTTTTTCGACTATTTTTATGTTAACCCATTTGAAGGCGTTGGTCGTTAAAGGGTTAATATACACGTTAATAATAGTAGCCTATCACATCGGATAGCAGCAATAGTTGACAAAAGTAGTAAAAATCACTATTTTTAGTAATACGATATTGTTTAGGCCAGGAGCGGATCCAGAAAAAAATTTCGGAGGGGGTCCAAAATTTCAACTTTTTAATGTTCTTTGTACAATACGTAATATGTAATACCCTCATTTAATTTAAATAGGTTTTGGTAATTGGATCTGGAAGTAAAAATTTTTGGGGGGGGTCCGGACTCCCGCGACCTTCCCCTCTGGATCCGCCACTGAAATGGGCAATTCATTTGTAAGAAGATTTATGAGCTACTCGGCGTCTCCATATGGGTATTTTCAAAAACATAGATATGAATACTTCGGCGCAAAAATGCCCAAGATGCGTCCTATATATCTTGAAACTACACTAAATTTTGAATAAAATTCATGATAAGTGACCCATGGGAGACCATCTCAAAAAATGTAAGATGTATAATGATAAATTACTGATATGACATTCAATTTCTCAATTGCTTTTTCTTGATTCAGAGCAAACGTTTTTCATTTATACACAAAAACCTTACATATATAGTTTAGCATATTCATTCATCTTTACGAAGAGCTCAAAACTACCTCAATCTGCCACGTAGTTCTTGAGATATCGCCATTTGGAGTTCGAAGGTACAAACAATTCGAATGATCATACTATGTTGCGTTTCGGCTTCGCCTCATCAGAAACCGACACTAACACATTGTCGGAATAGATTAGCGCCGGCTTGACGCAAATCCCTTAAAACTAAAACGCACTATGTGTTTCAATCAAACGACTGATCAAACGTGATGTCCCGTTCGAGCAGAAGTTCTGTTTATGCCGATGAGACACAAGTGAAGCCGAAACTTGTCTTGGCTTAGCAGGCCTATGCGAAAGCACTATGCTATATTTCACCCTAAGGAGGAAAATTTGGTAAAAACCAAAATTTCTCACTAGGGTGAAAATTTGATGGTAAAAACCAGTCTTTGTACAGGAGGGCACAAATCCTTATTTCATACTATGTTGCGTTTCGGCTTCGCCTCATCAGAAACCGACACTAACACATTGTCGGAATAGATTAGCGCCGGCTTGACGCAAATCCCTTAAAACTAAAACACACTATGTGTTTCAATCAAACGACTGATCAAACGTGATGTCCCGTTCGAGCAGAAGTTCTGTTTATGCCGATGAGACACAAGTGAAGCCGAAACTTGTCTTGGCTTAGCAGGCCTATGCGAAAGCACTATGCTATAAAAATATAGCATAATTCGAATGAATTGAATTGAACAGAAATCCTTGACATCACTTGCTTCAGCGACATGTTAAAAATCCATTTTTTAACAAATTATCTTAAAATTTTGAGATATTTTTATTCAAACTAAGAGAAAAATAGAATGAATAATTACAAAAGAATTACAAGAATTAGAACCTGAATTAGAAGATTTGATTTTTGGGGTTTTGTCACTCATCGTGCCACTGTGGAGTAGTTCGGTTGTGAGTTATTCATCCTCTTCACACACAACCTGTTACCGTCGAGACAATACAATCATTTTGTACCTTTTTCATGAAATGAAGAATTAAATCTTTTGTGCTTATTTATACTCTCTCCTAGATTCACAACATGTTACACAAAAATATGAACCCGTACCACGTGATCACCTTGGGGCTACTGATGGCGTTAGGAGTAATTTTACAGTTGAGTACCGCAGAAGCGTGCAGTTGTCAGCCGGAACATGCACAAACGGCTTACTGCGATGCGGAGTATGGTAAGTAAGTCTACAAAAGAAACCTGCTTTAAGTCACTTAGGTACACGCCTTTCGCAATCAAGAGTACTACAATTCCATAATTGATAATTTCAAGTATAAACTTTTAATTGCATATTAAATTGTTATTATAATTGACAACTACAAACAAAAATTAAAATCAATATCCGAGTTCTAAAATATTGAAAAACGGAAAGGAAAATCGAAAACTCTACCATAACCAGTAACCAGTGGTTGGATACTTGGTTTAGCCGAATGGTAAGCACCCCGTATAGGAAGGGTACTTTTTGCCCAAATGATCAGAACACCTGAAATTATTTACGAAAATATTCCAAGGCGGTAACAAAAAAATGAGAAGCCCTAGTGGTGCAATTTAGCCTTTCTCATCAATAAAAGCTATCATTCTATGGCTTGCTACGTTCAATATTTATCACATACTTATTACACTTACCACCTATATGTGGTTAAGGCTCCGAAAATGGCAACCACAGGCGAAATTATTTTTTATCAAATTTTGCGTCAAACTGTTTGTTTTCCGTATGTAAATAATCTCTAATATTAAAAAATATGAATGGTGATCCCAGAAAAAAAAATCATGTGTGTCATTTCTGAAAGTTTGTTGATGCTACTTGCATGACCTGAAAGTGACTAAAAGACCGTAAGGAGATAAAAAGGTAAACAAAATCCATATTTTCAACTTTTTGCTTGCACCCACATTTTTCTGTCGTAGTCTAATTTAAATTTGATGATATTGCTTCAAAATTTTTGATGAATATGAATTATTGCTTATTTGTGTGTTGTGAAGTAATGGAAATCAAATAACTTGTAACGTGACAGATCAAAAATTCAAAAAAGTTTTGTGGACCACACCAACAGCATGCATACAATGTATAACCTGCATTTTTTCTTACTACTTTGAGTCTACTTTTTGAAACTGTATTGCGAAAACTTTGAAGTTTTATTAATTATTAAGAAAACACAGTTTATCTTATGTAACGTGACAAATTTTTTCTGCTGTAAAGCAATTCTATCAAGTTTGATTCAATTGCGTCAAAATTGGTGACCATCTTTGATTCTGATGAAACCTTTTACGTTTCATGTATATGGGAGACTAAGTATTTTTCAATATTAAACAAACAATTTTTATTCAAGGGTAATATTTAAAAAGGGCGTATGAGATCTTGAATGCACTATTTTCAATATATATTTTTCGAAAATCGCCATTTGTGCAGCAAAACTATATGATAGCTTGTTCTAGGGAATTAATTGTTCTGTGTGAATATTTTTTGGTGAAATTTTTCAAAAAGAAGGCAAAAAAATGTTAAAAAAAACCTTTTTTAATCCACCTAGCGGTGCAATTGTGCCTTTCTCAATCATGAATCACGAGAATGTGTGCGTTGTTTATATTCATTAAAAACTTTTAAATGCATATATTACACTTTATTGTTATTCATCACATGACAACTATACACAGGAAAATAAATTATTATTCGAGTTCTAAAATTTTGAAAAAGAAAAAACAGCCATGGTAATATTGAACTGAAAAACCTATTTTAATCCACCTAGCGGTGCAATTGTGCCTTTCTCAATCATGAATCACGAGAATGTGTGCGTTGTTTATATTCATTAAAAGCTTTTAAATGCATATATTACATTTTATTATTATACATCACATGACAACTATATACAGGAAAATAAATCATTATTCGAGTTCTAAAATTTTGAAAAAGAAAAAACAGCCACGGTAATATTGATCTGAAAAACCTACTTCCGCCGGGGCTTCCGGAACCGAGGATAGTGGCCAATGTGGCCAAATAGACTTTGAATGGATGTTAGTGACCTAATACTACAAATCGAAGCAGTTGTGGTCATATTTTGGAAAAATTTTCACCTTTATACATTCATTGCAGAATTTATTAAAATCGACATTTTCTGCGTGTTCGTACTTATCACCCTGTAATTCCGGAACCGGAAGTCGGATCCATTAGAAATTCAATAGCAGCCTATGGGAACGTTGCACCTTTCATTTGAGACTAAGTTTGTCAAAATCGGTTCAGCCATCTCTGAGAAAAATGAGTGACATTTTTGGTCACATACACACACACATACACACACATACATACATACACACATACATACACACACAGACATTTGCCGAACTCGACGAACTGAATCGAATGGTATATGTCACTCGGCCCTCCGGGCCTCCGTTAAAAAGTCGGTTTTCAGAGCAATTGCAATACCTTTCTATTGAGAAAGGCAAAAAGGTGCAAAATCGGCAGTCCCAAAAAGTCGATTTTTATAAAAAAAATTTTTTTCGAAATAACATAAAATCTCGACGTTTCATGCATTTTAAAGATGTTTGGCATCAAAAATACGAATTCGATTTCTGAAATTTCATGGGGTCCCCCCTTTGAAAAAAATTTTTGAGTTCCGGCTTATATGGGAATTTCATATGTGACCGGACGATTTAGTCTATATTTCCGGAACCATACAAGCGATCCGTGCGAAATTTTACATACATCTGTGGGGACAATATAGCTATCATTTGGGACTAAGTTTGTGAAAATCGGTCCAACCATTTCCGGGAAACTGATGTGAGTTCGTAAATTTTGAAAGATGGCCGCTTTTCCCGAGCACTTCCGGAATCGTCTATGGTGGTCAATGTAGTCAACGAAAGTTTGGTTGGCCGTCGGTGACCTAGAACAGCAAATTTAAGTTGTTTGAGAGACATTTTAGCGAAATTTTTACCTTTTTTGCTTTCATCGGAGTATCGGTTTGAATCACAATTTGCTATGTGATCGCACGCCACAACCTGTAACTCCGGAACCGGAAGTCGGATCGGGATGAAATTGAATAGCCATTTACGGGGACGCAATACCTTTCATTTGAGGCCAAGTTTAGTCGAATCGGTCTAGCCATCTCCGAGAAACCGATGTGACTGTTATTCTGAATTTAGATACTTCCGCCGGGGCTTCCGGAACCGAGGATGGTGGCCAATGTGGCCAAATAGACTTTGAATGGATGTTAGTGACCTAATACTACAAATCGAAGCAGTTGTGGTCATATTTTGGAAAAATTTTCACCTTTATACATTCATTGCAGAATTTATTAAAATCGACATTTTCTGCGTGTTCGTACTTATCACCCTGTAATTCCGGAACCGGAAGTCGGATCCATTAGAAATTCAATAGCAGCCTATGGGAACGTTGCACCTTTCATTTGAGACTAAGTTTGTCAAAATCGGTTCAGCCATCTCTGAGAAAAATGAGTGACATTTTTGGTCACATACACACACACATACACACACACATACATACATACACACATACATACACACACACAGACATTTGCCGAACTCGACGAACTGAATCGAATGGTATATGTCACTCGGCCCTCCGGGCCTCCGTTAAAAAGTCGGTTTTCAGAGCAATTGCAATACCTTTCTATTGAGAAAGGCAAAAAGGTGCGAAATCAGCAAAGTCCCAAAAAGTCGATTTTTATAAAAAAAAAAATTTTCGAGATAACATAAAATCTCGACGTTTCATGCATTTTAAAGATGTTTGGCATCAAAAATACGAATTCGATTTTTGAAATTTCATGGGGTCCCCCCTTTGAAAAAAAAATTAGAGTTCCGGCTTATATGGGAATTTCATGTGTGACCGGACCGTTCAGTCTATATTTCCGGAACCATACAAGCGGTCCGTGCGAAATTTTACAGACATCTGTGGGGATAATATAGCTATCATTTGGGACTAAGTTTGTGAAAATCGGCCCAACCATTTCCGAGAAACTGATATGAGTTTGCTAGTTATGAAAGATGGCCGCTTTTCCCGGGCACTTCCGGAACCGTCTATGGTGGTCAATGTAGTCAACGAAAGTTTGTTTGGCCGTCGGTGACCTAGAACTGCAAAGTTAAGTTATTTGAGAGACATTTAGCGAAATTTTTACCTTTCTTGCTTCCATCGGAGTATCGGTTTGAATCACAATTTGTTATGTGATCGCACGCCACAACCCGTAACTCCGGAACCGGAAGTCGGTTGGGGATAAAATTTAATAGCCATTTACGGGGACGCAACATCTTTCATTTGAGACTAAGTTTGGTTGATTCGGTCTAGCCATCTCCGAGAAACTGATGTGACTGTTAGTCTGAATTTGGATACTTCCGCCGGGCCTTCCGGAACCGATGATGGTGGCCAATGTGACCAAAGAGACTTTGAATGGCTGTTAATGACCTAGTACTACAAATCGAAGCAGTTGTGGTCACATTTTGGAAAAATTTTCACCATTATACATTCATTGCAGAATTTCTTAAAATCAACATTTTCTGCGTGATCGTACTCATCACCCTGTAATTCCGGAACCGGAAGTCGGATCCATTAGAAATTCAATAGCAGCCTATTGGAACGTTGCACCTTTCATTTGGGACTAAGTTTGTAAAAATCGGTTCATCCATCTCTGAGAAAAGTGAGTGAGATTGTGTTCGCGTACACACACACAGACGCACATACACACACATACATACACACACACAGACATTTGCCGAACTCGATGAACTGAATCGAATGGTATATGTCACTCGGCCCTCCGGGCCTCCGTTAAAAAGTCGGTTTTCAGAGCAATTGCAATACCTTTCTATTGAGAAAGGCAAAAAGGTGCAAAATCGGCAGTCCCAAAAAGTCGATTTCTAAAAAAAAAAATTTCGTGATAACATAAAATCTCGACGTTTCATGCATTTTAAAGATGTTTGGCATCAAAAATACGAATTCGATTTCTGAAATTTCATGGGGTCCCCCATTTGAAAAAAAATTTGAGTTCCGGCTTATATGGGAATTTCATGTGTGACCGGACCGTTCAGTCTATATTTCCGGAACCATACAAGCGGTCCGTGCGAAATTTTACAGACATCTGTGGGGATAATATAGCTATCATTTGGGACTAAGTTTGTGAAAATCGGCCCAACCATTTCCGATAAACTGATATGAGTTTGCTAGTTATGAAAGATGGCCGCTTTTCCCGGGCACTTCCGGAACCGTCTATGGTGGTCAATGTAGTCAACGAAAGTTTGTTTGGCCGTCGGTGACCTAGAACTGCAAAGTTAAGTTATTTGAGAGACATTTTAGCGAAATTTTTACCTTTTTTGCTTCCATCGGGGTATCGGTTTGAATCACAATTTGCTATGTGATCGCACGCCACAACCCGTAACTCCGGAACCGGAAGTCGGTTGGGGATAAAATTTAATAGCCATTTACGGGGACGCAACATCTTTCATTTGAGACTAAGTTTGGTTGATTCGGTCTAGCCACCTCCGAGAAACCGATGTGACTGTTAGTCTGAATTTGGATACTTCCGCCGGGGCTTCCGGAACCGATGATGGTGGCCAATGTGACCAAAGAGACTTTGAATGGCTGTTAATGACCTAGTACTACAAATCGAAGCAGTTGTGGTCACATTTTGGAAAAATTTTCACCATTATACATTCATTGCAGAATTTCTTAAAATCGACATTTTCTGCGTGATCGTACTCATCACCCTGTAATTCCGGAACCGGAAGTCGGATCCATTAGAAATTCAATAGCAGCCTATGGGAATGCTGCACCTTTCATTTGGGACTAAGTTTGTAAAAATCGGTTCATCCATCTCTGAGAAAAGTGAGTGAGATTGTGTTCGCGTACACACACACAGACGCACATACACACACACATACATACACACACATACATACACACACAGACATTTGCCGAACTCGACGAACTGAATCGAATAGTATATGTCACTCGGCCCTCCGGGCCTCCGTTAAAAAGTCGGTTTTCAGAGCAATTGCAATACCTTTCTATTGAGAAAGGCAAATACAAATATATCGTTAAAAAACCTGTTTTAATCCACCTAGCGGTGCAATTGTGCCTTTCTCATTTCTCTAAACTATGGCACGGAGGCTTTTTATGTTCAACATAATTGTGGAAATGTCTATTACATTCTTAGTACACTTTGCACTTATATACAATGGCATGCCAGCCACGAAATTGATGAGCTACGTTACGACGGTGAAACACTTGAAACAAAAAATATCATATTTTGTCATGCGGGGGTGGGTATGTGAGGAGGGCGAAAGTCCCATGAACGAACGACTCCCCAGCTTAAATTGGTATGCTTTGTGATACAGTGGTGGTTTAAAGATGATGGGGTTGAAAGGGAGGGGTATGAGGGCTGGATGGGGTGGTGGTCTGAGGGGTGATTTAAAAAGATTTTTAAAGGAGGGGAGTGAACAGTAGAGGGGGGGGGGTGTAACCCCTCTCCGTAAACCATCAACTACGCCCCTGTTAAAATCCAGAAACCTTATGCGAGTCGAAAAAAAATTTGCCGGGATTAGGTTGACGTTTTTAAGAGTGATTGCATAACCTTTCTATATGAGAAAGGCAAAAATGTGCCAAAATCCAAAAAAGTGAATCGTCGTCAAATTTTTTTTCCAGTTTGCATCAAATCTCGACGTTTCATGCACCTTGAACACATTTAGCATCAAAAATAAAAATTCTATTTTTAATTTTTCCTATAGTTTATATGAGAAATTTCTGTGTGGCCGCACTCTGGAACCCGTAATTCCGGAACCAGAATTCCGATCGATCCAAAATTCAATAGCAGCCGATGGGAAGGTTGCACCTTTCATTTGAGACTAAGTTTGGGCAAATCGGTCTAGCCATCTCTGAGAAAAATGAGTGACATTATTTGACACATACGCACATACATACACACACACATACACACACATACACACACATACATACATACACACACACATACAGACTTTTTCCGATCTCGACGAACTGAGTCGAATGGGATATGACACTCGGCCCTCCGGGCCGGGATTAGGTTGACGTTTTTCAGAGTGATTGCATAACCTTTCTATATAAGAAAGGCAAAACTCCAAAGAAGACATTAGTAGTGTAAAAGATTATTAGATAGATTGTCAAAGTCAATTTGACATGAGATTTTGACGTTCAGATGCTTTTAGTTGGACAACGGTCCAACTAGCGGAGGTCCAACTAAAAAGTGGTCCAGTTAAAAAGTGTCCAGCCAGCGAATCACGACTGCATATTGAATGAAGAAACTTATCTGATTTCCTGTCTCAAGTAAAACAATAGCTGTGTCAAATACAGTTCATGCACACGACTTACCAAAACCGCTTGATGAATAGATTTGCAGTGTTTGTTGTCGCTTTCCAAAAAAAAAAATTGCACCTTGTTTCACTGTGATATTCACTGGAGAGATACTACAGCTGGAAGTGCAGAAAAGAGAATGGAAACGACGTCTTCAAATGCGAATTATACGTAAATACATACGACTTGCAAAGTCATTCATTTCTACAAATCTCGAGTACTTTTTCAAATGGACGTAAGTAACGTTGAGAGCCTCTCTTTGTTTACTTTCTCTTTCGTTTATTACGACGTCATTACAACACTTTGTACTAATTTTCCAGTACATATCGAAAGCCGACGGTTTTTACTACAATATTATGCAAAGAGTAGAGTAGTAAATGTTGAAATGGCCGAGTAATGAACAGAAGAGAAAGACCTCAAAGAGAATCTCTCATTGTTACTTACGTCCATTTGAAAAAGTACTCGAGAAATATAGGTTTGCGTGAGTGATATGAAGAGCCCACAACACACAGTACAAGCGCACGACCAAAGCAAAGGAGTGGCCATTCGACAATCGTTAAAATACGACTACCAAAGGGCACTAAAACTTACCTGATCAGTGTAAAACCTCGTTATCATAAGACTTGGGCAGATTTACAATCTACAACCTATAAGAAACCATGTCTTTTGTCATTTTAATATACATATTTTAAAAAGTATTTTATAAAATTTTCACTTACCCAGTCACCACCAAGGCAGAGCACACGTTCTGCGATCGAAATATACTGCTACAAAATTGCGCAAACAAAAAGCAGAACCGCACCGAACGAAAAAAATGTTGAGATTATTTCACTTCGATGTTCGTTTGTCCAATACCGTAAACCGGCGTTACATTGATCACTTTTCGAAGTAATCATTACATATTTTTAGACGCAACACATTTTTTTTCAAGTTTAATATTTTTAAACCATGTACTGATGTATGGAGAACAAGATTGGATGGTTTTACCTAAAATTGTCCGTTTACAGCTATTTTTTCAAAAAATGATTTCAGGTTGAAGTCCGTTTTCGTGTTCCGGGGTGCCTTTGATCACCTGCATGTTCACCCACATTAAGTTATTGATGTCAATGTTTTTCATTCCAATGGTTGTTTAAACTAATTCTGGAAGGATACTCATTGTTAAATAGATGTTAATTGATATTATACAAAGTATTTCAATGTACTGTAAAATTCGAGTAACCAAGATTCGTATAATTTTTTTCAACTTGAATAAAAAATTCTGAATACCTTTAAAACTACTAAAATTGTTTTGTTGCAGTGTTTTATCAATGTACAAAAAGTGTCATCCATTTTAACACGTTGGAATATTGAACAATAAAACAAAAATGTTGCGAATTTTAACTTAAAATAATTTGAAATAATTGACAACTAGTTTCACAAAAAATGTATTAAAAATAAACAAACTCCTAAAACTAAATTTAACATATCCCAATCTAAAGGAAAATTGTAATTTACTACTCTTGCTCAAATCTGATATTTATTTGTTTTATAAAAAATAGACATTTTACGAAGCTTCGTAAAAATCAGGTAAAGTCAAGTTTCGGTTTTTTGTAGTTTTTGTACACAAAAACCGAACAATATACTCAAAACGTATAACAAATCAGTATTTTATAAGTTTAGAGTAAAAATCATTTCAAATTAAAATGATTCGGTAGACTATTCTGGTTTAATAAGCGATCTACGAAAAAAGTGTCGAGTGATCAAAGTCACCCCGATGATCAAAGTCACCCCGGTTTACGGTACATGCTAAGCATTGTGGACCTGATTTTGAGTAATGAATAGCGTAGGAAATACTATTGTTCCTGTAGAGAGAGTCCGGACAAGATGAATTTGACGTATTCAAACTAAAGAATTGCGAGCTGTACTTATCCGTGCTTTCTCGTACTTAAGGAAAACTTTTGTTAAAAAATCAATGAAAAGTTCTACGGGCGATGCTAATATGTTAAACGCTTTCAATCACTTAGATTGCTTATTAACAAATTTATTTATTTAAAACCGCTTGTACCATGTAGCAACACATGTGCCTATAGTGGTGCGATTACTATTGTTGAACATCCCAATGATTTTCGATGTGAATTGAAATTATTAATACATTAGATCAACTATAAGTGCAAGGGAGCTAAAAATTTAAATAAAATCAATTTTTTCAATTGTTATTTGAGCAAATTCGTAGGATAACAGTTTTATCGTTGCATAATTTAGTGTACCGATTTTTCTGAGAAATAGGTGTGCAATCAGCTCAGGAATTTGCTAAGTTCTCCCGGCACGCCGAAATCCGCCGTAGGTGTGCAATGTGATGAAAGAGACATTGATTGGTCATAAGTGGTCAAAACAAATCCAACCCATTTTAATAGGTGTTGCAAATGCATACAACGGAGATAATTGGTCCGAAAATTTAAACACGATTTTTGATGATCGATGTTAAATTTTTCCTGTAATTCATTAAATTTACAATAGCTTTTTTATCATCAATAATTCTTTTTTTAACTTACGTTTAGTGCGTTAAATATACGCTAACACTTTCCGGATGTCAACTCCCGCAATATCAAATGGGTCTATAACTTTTATAATAGATCCTAGAATTTTAGCAATGTAGTATTTAGATAATGTAGTTATATTAGTCTAGTTACCTTTGATGTGGATGATTTAAGTTCAGTAGTTTTAATTGTAATTTTAGTGAGCAATCTTCAATCAGTAATCTTAGAATAAGTAATTATTAATATTTCGGTAAGAACTAATAGAATTCATTACAATTACCTTTAGGAACACTAGTTACTATTATTACTATTAGTTATAGCCTAAGCAGTAGATAATTTTAATTAATACAATAGGATAATTTTAAGTAATGCAATGGGTGAACTTATTCGACTGGATGATAAACGTGTACAGTATTTCACGATGGTTTCCAGTTCTCCTATTCTCTCTTATCCATCTTCGGAAAGGTCATTTGATGGACAGTTAACTGGTGGCGACAATCCCGTCGCTCGTGCAGGGTGTGATACGCGTTTACCTAGGAGGAGCTCGCCAAAGGGCGTAACACTCCCCCCCAGTACGCTGGATGTCGAATCCTGCTTACTACTTGTTACTCCGACGTCCAGAACAGCAAGTTTAACAGCTGGTCGTTCATATACTCCCATGCTAGTTTGTACGGTGGCACTTCGGACTTGGCCATCTTTGTTCCTGATGGCCACAACACGGCCTTTAGGCCATACGTTTCGTGGCAGGGTAGGATCCACTATGATAACGACGTCCCCTACGCGGATTGGTCTTGTAGGTTGATGCCATTTGGTTCGACGACAGATTGTTGGTAGATATTCGCGAACCCATCTTCGCCAGAAGTGGTTCGCATAAATTTGTGAAGTCTTCCAATTATTTCTGAGCGCAGCGGGGCTATCATCGAATATCGTGAGTGGTTTGCATCCGCTCGAAGAGTTAATCAAGAAATGATTGGGTGTCAATGCATGAGAGTTTTCGTCATCAATGGGAATATAAGTAAGGGGTCGCGAGTTGATGACGTTTGCGATTTCTAATAGTGTGTTTCGGAGCACTTCGTCAGTCGGATTGCGGGGTAGTTTCATCTGATTGAGGACTTTCTTGACTGATTGCACCATCCTTTCCCAGCTGCCTCCCATGTGCGGTGATCCTGGGGGGATGAACGACCATTTGGTGTTGGACTCCTTGAACAATAGATTTTGATCGATTCTCTGGTATGCCTCCTTCAATTCGCGGTCAGCGCCGACAAAGTTTGTTCCTTGGTCACTAAACAGCTCCAATGGGGTTCCACGCAGTGCCATGAAGTTTCGAAGTGCCAGTATACACGAGTTGGTGTTGAGAGAGTGTGCAATCTCGATGTGAACTGCTCTAGTTACCAAACAGGTGAGGAGCACTCCCCAGCGTTTCTCAACACGCCGACCAACAGCAACATACATCGGACCGAAGTAGTCCACTCCGGTATACGAGAATGGCCTAGTGAACGCAGCTAATCTTGCTGGTGGAAGATCGGCCATGAAAGGAGCATCAGGACGAGCAAGACGATTCTTGCAGGTTTGACAAGTGACCCGAATCTTGTAGCATACACGGCGCAGCTTCGGAATTCTGTACTTCTGCTGAAGCTCGTTCACAACCGTCTCGTGGTTTAGGTGATGGTAACGCCAGTGCACAGATCGTACGATGAGTTCCGTAACGTGATGATTCCGTGGAAGAATAATGGGACAGCTAGCGCCTGGCTCAGTGAATTCACATGCACCTGTTCTTCCACGCATTCGCAGCACATCGAAATTGTCGAGATACGGTGACAGTTGGTAGATGGAACTGCTTTTGGGTATTCGGTACTTATATGCATCGTCATAGTTAATTGCTTTGGTGAGAACTGCTATTTCCTCGAGGTAGACTGGCTCCTGAGCTATGCGATGCAGGTATGATTCCGCCGCCAACAGTTCGTCTTGGGTGAGCTCACCAAGTGAAAGAGGGGCTCCATCTCTCTTAGCTTTGAGATTTCTAATGTAGCGCTTCAGCCAAGCTGTATGACGTAAAAGGCGCATCCAAGTTGAAAATTTTTCGCAGTCTATGACTGAGGCAGAAGAGCAATGTAGTCCAACAGAATGCTTTTGTTCCAAGGTTGTAGTACCAATGTGTGTCGGCATTTCTGGCCATTCGGTCTGTTTTTCCCAGATAAATTGCTGTCCTCGAATCCATCTGCTGTTTGGGGAAAGATTAGGAATTCGCTGCCACTTTGTTCTGTCGTCTTTTTTTTTTTTTTTTTTTTTTTACAATGGAGAAGACCTTTATGTCCTAGCCCAGTACACGTGCTAACGGTAGGGTCCAATCTACCACACGGGGTGCACTGGGGGCGTGTCGGACTCGAATGGTGACCAGCCATTAATACCGACTAAACTCCATTGGGCTCCGCCATCATTCCTCCCAGGAACTACCTCTCGGTATTACTTCTGGGGGGATGGCTGTACTAAATGTACTCATTCACTCTCACTCACGCGATCATACATCCTGTATGAGGCTTACTTGGGTGCTCTCTCAATCACACTTTGATTCACTCTCAAACACTCCCACATGATGCTGACTTTTGTGCTCACCTTTTACGTTCCATGCGAGGCTGACTTGTGTGCTCACCTTACTCATTCCTTGCTAGGCTTACTTTTGTGCTCGCCCTACCCATACATGTGAGGCTGACTTGGGTGCTCACCCTATCACCTGATTCACTCTCAATCGTGCCACTCTATTGTACCTTTGTCACTCCCTCTGGCATCCCATGTGGGACATTTTTCTTAGGCCCCACTTCTGACATACCATGCGAGGCTGACTTTTGTGCTCACCTTTTTCATTCCTTGCTTGCTACCAACCTGTGAGGCTGACTTTTATGCTCACCCTTAACATGCAGTGTGAGACTGACTTGGATGCTCACCCTTTCACTCCTCTGCCACGCCATGAGGCATCGATAGCATAGTTCCAACATACTACGCTACGACCCTCCCGTCTTGGCATGAGGCAGTCCACTTATACGCCTATACACTCACTCTTCTGTCTTGCTTCGGGGTGGCTGGGTTTACCCCTTACGCGGTTGCCATTCGCTGCGCCAACCTACCTCGGCATGAACAGACCATTCACTCTCTTATTTTGCGCTTGGCCTTTTTCGCTCCAACTAACCAATCACTAGTTAGCCGTGCCCGCCGTCTGTTGCTCGGTTCGCCAGATTACCTGTAGCCTACTGGCAATCTGGATGGTAGCAGCCGAGACTGCGTTCCACTTCTCCACCGTTTGACACATCCGCTGAATAAGGGTATCCGGGGTTGTGTCCCAGCCACAGACGTCAAGCATTGCTCTTCTTTCGACGTCGAACCGATGACATACGAACAGTATGTGCTCGGCAGTTTCATCTACACCTGGGCAGTCCGGGCAGACTGGGACCTCCGCGTGTCCGAACCTGTGGAGGTACTGACGGAAACAGCCATGGCCTGACAAGAATTGTGTCAGGTGGAAGTGAACTTCCCCATGGGGTCTTCCCACCCAGCTCGATATGCTAGGTATCAGCCGGTGGGTCCACCTACCTTTCGAGGAGTTGTCCCACTCACGCTGCCATCTGGCGACCGAGGTCACCCTGGTGCGCTCGCGGGCTCCCCTATTTCCACGTAGCTCAAAGCACTCCTCATCTTCCCGAATGACCAGCCCGACTGGCATCATGCTCGCTATCACGCAGGATGCATCGTGTGATACCGTGCGGTAGGCAGATATCACTCTGAGGCACATCACGCGGTAGGTGCTCTCCAGTTTCTGTAGGTAACTGGTTACCCTCAGTGCTCTTGACCATGACGGGCCGCCGTACCTGAGGATAGATACGGCAACGCCTGCCAGTAACCTACGTCTACTGGCGCACACCTTTGAGCTGTTGGACATCATTCTCGATAGTGCCGCAACAGCAGTCGACGCTCTCTTGCACGTATAGTCGACATGGCTGCCGAAGGTCAGCTTGTCGTCTATAATGACTCCGAGAGACTTCAGACTTCGCTGTGAAGTGATCGCGACTTCTCCCACGTGGATAACTGCATGTTGTGCCGACTTGCGGTTGTTGACGATAACTACCTCCGTCTTATGATGAGCGAGCTCCAGGCCTCTCGCGCTCATCCATTCCTCCACCGTGCTAATCGCGTGTTCTGCGGTTAGTTCTACCTCAGGAATTGACTCCCCGTAGACCTCCAAGGTTACGTCGTCGGCAAAGCCGACGATCTTGACCCCAGGAGGGAACTTCAGTCTCAGAACCCCGTCATACATGAGGTTCCATAGCACCGGGCCTAGGATCGAGCCCTGCGGGACTCCGGCGGTAATCGGAACCCTTTTCTGACCGGCATCGGTCTCGTATAGCAGTACGCGGTTTTGGAAGTAACTTTCCAGGATCCGGTACAGACCCACCGGTAGGCTAAGCCGGTGTAACGAGAGCGCGATGGCATCCCAGCTTGCGCTGTTGAATGCATTCTTCACGTCAAGTGTCACTAACGCACAGTATCGAATACCTCGCCTTTTTCGTTGGATCGCTATCTCGGCAGTATTTATCACTGAGTTGAGAGCGTCCACTGTGGACTTACCCTTCCGAAAGCCAAACTGGTTGCTTGACAGACCGTCCGTACCTTCCGCGTACGGGGTGAGCCTGTTGAGGATGATCCTCTCAAGCAGTTTGCCAGTCGTGTCTATCAGACAGATTGGTCTGTACGCCGATGGGTCGCCTGGCGGCTTCCCGGGCTTCGGCAACAGCACCAGTTTCTGCCTTTTCCATCTATCGGGGAAACGGCACTCGTCAAGGCATCTCTGCATAGCTAGCCTGAACATGTTCGGGTTCGCTATGATCGCTGCCTTGAGAGCGTTGTTCGGGACTCCATCCGGCCCTGGAGCTTTGTTCATTGCTAGGGATTTAGCCACTGCGAGTAGTTCTTCGTTCGTCACTGGAGCCACCATTTCGACCGTGCCCGCACTGTCTCGTAGTGCAGGTGGCCAGGGGCTTGTGGCTCGAGACGGGAAGAGTACTTCGATAATCGTTGCCAACCGGTCCGGAGACCGTTCTGGGGGTGAGGAGCCCCCTTTGGTCTTGGCCATCACAATCCGGTAGGCGTCACCCCACGGATTCGCGTTGGCACTCTCACACAGGTTGTCGAAACACGCTCTCTTGCTGCTTTTAATAGCCTTGTTAAGGGCTAGTTTCGCAGCTCGAAACACTTCACGGCGGTTCTCTCTTGCATCCTCGGTGCGAGCTCTTTGCATCCTACGTCTAGCTCTGAGACAGGCTGACCGTAGAGCTGCAATCTCGGCACTCCACCAGTATACCGGGCATCTACCGTTTCTTGGCAGTGTTTTTCTCGGCATAGTGGCGTCGCACGCGCGTGATAGAACAGCTACCAGCGCATCCCCGCTTAGACTGTCGGTGTTGGCCTCCAGTCCCAGGGCCGCGGTGAAAGCTTCGCTGTCGAAGTGATTGGACTTCCACCCGCGTACCTGACAGGGATCTCCCGCCCTCGGATGCTGCACACCATAGTTGATCTTAAAGCGGATTGCTAAATGATCACTATGGGTGTAGCCTTCGTCTACCCTCCATTCCATGCCTGGAGCCAGACTCGGGCTGGCAAAGGTCAAATCAATTCACGCCTCCACTCCGTTTCTACGGAATGTACTAGCGGAGCCATCATTAGCTAGCACAGTATCGAGTTTCGCAAACGCTTCCATTAGCGCTTGACCCCTGCTATTTGTACAGCGGCTGCCCCACTCCACTGTCCAAGCGTTGAAGTCTCCCGCTATTACTACCGGTTTCCGGCCCACGAGGTCCGACGAGAGCCTGTCGATCATCTGGTAGAACTGTTCTATTGGCCACCTTGGTGGGGCGTAGCAGCTGCAATAGAACACACCATTGATCTTGGCAATCGCCACACCCTCGGCGGAGGGGTGTATTACCTCTTGAACCGGGAACCTTCCCGTTGTACAGATTGCCACCATTCCAGACCCGTCCGACACCCAATTGCCGTTGCCGGCAGGGATGCTGTACGGGTCTGATAAGAGGGCGACATCTGTCCTCGACTCCGAGACCGACTGCCACAGCAGCTGTTGGGCTGCTGCACAATGGTTAAGATTTAGCTGTGTGACTCTCACGGCTTCTTCTTATTTAACTCGCCGAAGGGACACGAAGGTCCGCCCATAGCATGTTTATGGGCTTGCTTCTTCGAGGTGCAGATAAGGCACTTATATGCCTTAGTGCACCCCCGCTCTTTATGCCCCTCCTCGCCGCATCGACGACATAGCTTACTCCTGTCTAGGCCTTTGCATTCGTAAGCTTTATGGCCGGATTCTAGGCACCGATAGCACCTGTCCACTGAAGGCGGCTGGGGTATACTGATAGGGCATACCGACCAGCCGATCTTCAGCTTCCCTTTCTCGGTAACCTTTTTGGCATCCGCATTGAGTAGCCTGAGGTAGGCTACTTGGGTGCCAGAGGGTCCGTCCCTCAATCGCACAGAGGCCCGCTCGATTGTGACGCCGCAGTGCTCCTTGACGGCTGCGACGACGTCTTCTGCGGTCGCGAACTCGTCCAAGTGCTTGCACTGGAGAGTTGTTTCCGCTCCTAGCGACCTGATTTGGGCGCCCTCGCCAAGGACCTCTTGAGCCAAGGCCTTATATATTGCACTTGATTGTGCGCCTCGCTTCAGCACCAGGAGCATCTCTCCCGTGTTGGTGCGTCTTACGCTACGCACATCCTGTCCAAGGGCCGAGAGGCTTTCAGCCGCCTTCATCGATTTAAGGACATCGGCGTATTTGTCCTTGTCGGTTTTTAACCACAAGGCTTCGCCTCTGTCCTTGGCCTTCCTCGCAGGCCGCGGTACCTCCGGTTTCGGTGCCGGCTTTTTCTTGGTAACCAGCGTCCAGGGGTTTGAGCCCCCCTGCCCCGGTCGTGCCGGGTTGCTGGTACCATCGCTCTCCACAGCGAGGTCACTCTCGCCCTCGCTTACCTCACCCAGGCGGCGTTTGACCTTGACGGTTGCACGCCGAGTGGTGTCGGTTTTGGCACCCTCTCCTGGCGATTTCCTAGGGCGCTTCGCATTCGATGCCGTCTTGCGATTGCCCTTTCCCTTTCCCTTCGAGGGGAACTCGGTCGCCGCTCCGATCGACGTGGCTGCTCCATAGAAGGTAAAGGCCACTGTCTGTGAACCTCTATTAACCTTCTCTCTTTCCTCCCTATTGGAGGCCACTGTCTGGGTTTCTCTGTCGGGCCTCTCCCGACATTCCACCCTCTCAACATATGCCTGCTGTTCCTGTCTTGCGACACGAACAGCTTTCCGGAGCTCCAGAAGACTCAACTTCAACTCCTTGGCTATGTTCTGCTTTGCGCTAGCGAAGTCGATTATAGCATCGAGTTGCTTCGCTACTTTGCGCATCGCAGCTATTGGCCCCTCCGATGCATTGGTAGGGGTATTGCCTACCGCTGCTGGGGGGTCACTGGTGCTTTCGAGTACAGCACTCATCGTTCCACTACTCTCCCCACGGGGGGGAGACCTCGCCAAACCACCTCTTGCGAAGGGGTTTGGCACCTCCGTCTGTTTGTTTTTATTTTTGTTTTGCTCCATGAAAAGTCCCACGAGTAGCGCGAGAAATATATGTCCGCCACGCCAGAGCTCCGCATTAGCGTGGTAAGGGACGCTTACTGTGGGGGTTGCCCAGGTACCCCACAGGCTCCGTTAACGATCGAGCATCTTTTTCACCCCCTCGATCACTCATCCCTCGGCACGGGTCGCTTCACGCCTTGGAATTGGGGTTATGCCCTACCTTGCTTTACGTGGTGATCTCGGCCCGGATCATCACAACCATCCTCCTTTACCAGGGCTTTGGACCTGTAGCTCTGGATCTCAATAGTTCCATGTACGTATGTTATTACAGACATGCTACTATTGGGATCCGTCATTCGCTAGCGGAGTTCATTCGCTAGCGGAGTTGTTCTGTCGTCTGCAGGATTCAATTTGGACGGTACCCATCGCCATTCAGGTAGTTCGGTGTTCTCCAAAATCTCCGCGACCCGGAAACCTACGAACGGACTGAATCGTCTATGGTCGGAGTGTAACCAACACAGAACGTCACGTGCATCAGTCCAGAACAATCTTTTGTTGATATTTATTCGATGGCTGTCTACTACTGTTCGCGCTAAGCGAACTCCAATTACAGCTGCTTGCAGTTCGAGTCGAGGAATTGACGTTAGCTTGTTCGGTGCGACACGAGTTTTTGCTGCAACAAAAGCGCATTCGATTCTATCATTTTCTTCGAACCGCAGATATGCGACCGCAGCGGTTCCATTTACGCTCGCATCGACGAAAATGTGTAGCTGCACATCTGTTTGCATTGAGGGCGAAGTAGTTAGACGGTAACATCTTGGCACTGAAACTGTTTCTACCTTTTCGATGACTCCCAACCAGGTACGCCATTTTTCAAGTGGCGTAGAGGTGATAGCGTCATCCCAGCCGATGCCTGAACGCCAGACCTCCTGGATCAAGATTTTGAGGTACATCAAGACGTTGGCAAGAAGGCCTAATGGATCGAATATGCTCATCAGCACACGAACAACCTCTCTCTTCGTTGGTACACATCGACCACTAAGCAAATCTTCGCCGGATTTAGTCGGCAGTTTGAAGGTGAATGTGTCATTGGATGAGTTCCACCACATTCCCAACACTTTTTCGGTTGAAAACTGCGAAATCACATTCAGGTTCTTTTCGTCCACTTCTTGCTCGCTCAGGTCTGCCTGCACGTTTTTTGAGTTCGATCGCCATCCTCTTATTTCAAAACCACCTTGTGCGTGTATCTCTCGAACGTTCATTGCTAACTCAATCGCTTCCCGCTCGGTTTCGACGCTGCTTAGCATATCGTCCACGTAATGGTCGTGGACAATAGCGTTGACTGCAACTGGGAATTCTCTGGCAAATCGCTTTGCATTGGTGTTCTTTACGAACTGTGCGCAGCTTGGAGAACAGCTCGCACCGAACGTCATCACCTGCATGACGTAAACTTGCGGAGTTGCACCGGAGTGCCCGTTGTTCCACAGGAAGCGTTGACAGTGCTGATCATCTCGGTGAATTCCAACTTGGTGGAACATTTCCCGAATGTCACCTGTTACTGCTATACGAAACTCTCGAAAACGAAACAAAATGTGAAGAAGCGAAGAAAGCTGATCGGGTCCCTTAAGAAGAAAACTATTTAATGATACACCTCGTACTGTTGCAGCGGCGTCCCACACAGTGCGCAGTTTTCCTGGTTTGTTCGCGTTAGAAACAACAAAAATCGAAAGATACCAGACGCGATCTCTTCGAACTCGTTCCTCATCTTCGGTTAATTTTCTGATGTAACCTTTCCGCTCATAATCCTGGATTTTTGCTTGAAGGGCAACTGATAGTTCTGGTTCACGACTGATCCGTTTCTCTAAGCATCGGAATCGATTAAGGGCCATGGTTTTTGATTCCGGTAGCTGAAAGTCGTCAAACTTCCACAGCAGCCTAGTCGTATATCGCTTCCCTTCAAGAACTGTATGCGACCTTAGTAGATCAATGGCACGTTCGTCAGCTTTGGACATTAGAGGTTCAATGGATGCCTGGAAGCCGAGACTGTCTAGAGAGAAATATTGTTTCATATCTCTGTGCATGGTTTCGCACTGGCAGGTATGATAGTTGAATTCCCTTTTATCATTGTTTCCAGGCAAGTTTTCGTCAACCGAACACGGGCCGTAAACAATCCATCCTAGCCGAGTGAGCGTGGCCACGGGTTGATTTTCTCCACCTTCTCGTGCTTCGATCGGTTGGTCTAGATGAATATTGTCCATTCCCAGAAGTATTCTTGGACGGATACCTTCGTACGACTCGATGGGCAGGCCAGACAGATGCTTGTAATGTTTAGAAAGATCATCTATATTCATCGTCTGTGCAGGTAATTGCAGATTCGCAACAGTGTGCACTTTGTTCAGACGATTGCGTTTTTCACTCTTACTTCCAGAAATTTCCACCGTGCATTTGACCGACTTTGACTCATATCGGCCTTGACCTCCTGTCCAACTGATGCATAATGGGTGTTTTTCTCCTCCTAGCTCAAGTTCTTCCCAAAGACTGTGTTCCATCAATGAGCACGTGGAGCCGCTATCGAGGAAGGCATGAACATCGAGTGACTTTCCTCCTTTGCCATGTATAGTGATCTTGACGTACTTGAACAGGACTGCTCCGAGACAACACTGGTGTGCATTGCATGAATTTATCTTCGAAGCTTGGATAGGAAGCTTGTGCTTACTGTCATCATGAAGAAGCTGGTGGTGTAAGTAAGGACAACCGTTCCTACCACAAAGTACCTTTGTCTCGCAAGCCTTGAAGTGTTTTTTCAAGCACTTGCGACAGATATTCTTCTCCTTGATAACCGAACAGCGGGACTGTGGAGACATTTTGCGAAATCTGTCGCATTTTTCCAGAGAAGGACAACCTTTTTCACACGCAGAGCACGTTTTTGGGACGTTGCCAGGTGCAGTATCGGAATGTACATGAATGTATGCTTCTTCTTTGCGTTCCCGTTGATTTCGCTGACATTTGGCTATAGGTTGTGGCCTTGTCACCTTACTCAGCGCTTCCACCAAATTTCCAAACCATTCGCTGAAGTCAGCCAGAGACACGGTGCTTTTGCGTTGGCGATGAAGAGCCCAGTTGACCTTGATTGTGGGCGGCAAGCATTCGACCAGCTCTTGTAGCAGTGCAACGTTCTACAAACATTCGTCCATCTGACATGCCTGAGCAGTAGCGCAAAGATTTTGCACTGCAACACCAAAATCT
Organism: Topomyia yanbarensis; assembly: GCF_030247195.1. Lineage (NCBI taxonomy): Eukaryota > Metazoa > Arthropoda > Insecta > Diptera > Culicidae > Topomyia > Topomyia yanbarensis. Next base: position 84,731,211 of record NC_080670.1, on the reverse strand, counting down.
ATAATTGTCTCCATGCGGTCAGTTTTCGGTTGGGGCATTGCCCGAACGCGTCTTACCATTGTCTCAACAATGATCTCCGGGTTCCCAAATAAAGTCCTTAGTCTACCGATAATCACGGGGACGTTTTCAGGGTGTAGTAGCAAACTTTTAACTGAGCTAAGGGCGCGATCATACAGACTGCGTTCCAAACGATCTAGAAGTTCATCGTTTTTAAATCCGCACATCCTGATAGTGCGTCCATACGCTGCTATGAATCGTGGCCAATCTTCCGGATCACCTCCGAATCGTGGGAGATCCTTCACTGTGTGCCGTGCAGCTAAATGACCTTTATTCAGCAGCGTATCGATTGGTTGAACGTGCGGCACAGGGCGCGGTAGTGTTGCGGAGCGATTTCGAGGAGGTGTGAGCTCTAGTGGCAGCGAGTAACCAGGCAAGCCAGTTTCGTTCATTGGAAGTGAGTGACTGGCGGTCCTGTCTGTTTCACGTAGCCAATCGTCAATTTTCTGGATATTTGTGCTCGATTCGATGTCGGAGTCATCCTCTGTATCCTGTTCCAGTAGCAAACGTTCAAGTGCTAGCTTTTCCTCCAGTTGCTTCTTCTCAAGTGCTTGTATTTCTATCAGACCCTTCAGCTGGAGTTCTCGCAGTTTTGCCGATTTGTTTGTGCCCTTCGATGACAACGAAATGGCACATCCACCGTGAGTGGATTTTTCCGTCCTTTCAGTTATAGTGCTTAGCGGTAGCGTCGTGATCTTCTTCGTGGTTCCCAGGATGTTCTGCTGTGACTGATTTGATGGGAACTCATACTGAGCAATCCTAGCAGTTTGCTGGTGGGAGATCGAGTTTTCACCTATAAGTGTCCGTTGCGTGCGCTCTAGCTGTTCACGAAGTTCGCGATTTACTTGCTCCAGGGTGTGTATGCGTTGATTATCATCGAAGTGGCTCGATGCAGGTACTAAACCGGATTTAACTGGGGTAGAGGCTGCTAGAGGTATTTTCGTGACGTTTTCGTTTCTGATCAACTGTTCTGCGGCTGCTAAGTATTCAGAACCGTGCTCTCCATACTGCTGTTGCAGCTCTTGATGCTTCAACGCTTGCCGCAGCTGTTCCAGTAACCGCTGCTGCTCTTGTTGATGTTTCTTTCGCTGCTCCTGCAGTTTCATCTGGAGAGTGGCATTACTGGACTCGACAGACATCTTCAAACAATCGTTACAGATCCAGGGACCGTCCAGCACTTCGAAGGTCACTTGCACGCTCGTAGTGGTAACAGAACTTGCACTCAACACAAGTCACCATGCGGTTGCCACCTTCCTGGTTGCATTTTCCGCATTTCGCGCCAATATCTCCTGAATCGCGCTTTGCTTCACCATTGCGATCCGCTACACTCTCGGTAGACATTCCGGGGTATTAAACGAAAAATTTAATATGTTGCAAATGCATGCAACGGAGATAATTGGTCCGAAAATTTAAACACGATTTTTGATGATCGATGTTAAATTTTTCCTGTAATTCATTAAATTTACAATAGCTTTTTTATCATCAATAATTCTTTTTTTAACTTACGTTTAGTGCGTTAAATATACGCTAACACTTTCCGGATGTCAACTCCCGCAATATCAAATGGGTCTATAACTTTTATAATAGATCCTAGAATTTTAGCAATGTAGTATTTAGATAATGTAGTTATATTAGCCTAGTTACCTTTGATGTGGATGATTTAAGTTCAGTAGTTTTAATTGTAATTTTAGTGAGCAATCTTTAATCAGTAATCTTAGAATAAGTAATTATTAATATTTCGTTAAGAACTAATAGAATTCATTACAATTACCTTTAGGAACACTAGTTACTATTATTACTATTAGTTATAGCCTAAGCAGTAGATAATTTTAATTAATACAATAGGATAATTTTAAGTAATGCAATGGGTGAACTTATTCGACTGGATGGTAAACGTGTACAGTATTTCACGATGGTTTCCAGTTTTCCTATTCTCTCTTATCCATCTTCGGAAAGGTCATTTGATGGACAGTTAACTGGTGGCGACAATCCCGTCGCTGGTGCAGGGTGTGATACGCGTTTACCTAGGAGGAGCTCGCCAAAGGGTGTAACAATAGGTTTTCCATCATCTAGATACCATAGTGGTACCAGTTTCTATGAGAATTTACTGTGTGACCGCATTCGTCAACTCGTAATCGCAAACCAGATCAAAATAAAAATCAATAGCAACCGATGGGTAAGGTGTAAGTTTGAAACTAAGATAATACAAATCGGTCCGTGCATCTCTGAGAAAAATGATCGACAATTTTCACACATACATACACACAAACATACATACAGACTTTTTCCGATTTCAGCGAATTGAGATGAATGGTGTAGAAGACTGATTTCTGTCAATTTTTTCGAAATTGCACCAAATCTGGACGTTCCTTGCATTTTAAAGTCATTTGACATCAAATGTACGAATTCGATTTCTAAATATTCACATACTCTTCCATTTTAATAAATTGTAGTTCCGACTTAATTGGGAATTTCATATGTGACTAACAAATACGAACAAACATACACACATACATAATGACACACACATACAGACTTTTTCCAATATCGACGAGTGAGTCCAATACTATTAAGTTAAAAGTTTGCGATGATATTGGTGCAATTATTGATAGAGGCGGCAAAATAGTGATGTTAGCGCTCGATTTTTCAAAGGCATTTGACACTGTATCTTATTCAAAGTTATGTGAAAAACTTCAAGCAAATTTTGGTTTTAAAATGAACGCAGTTAGCTTGATTGAATCGTATTTAAAGCACCGAAAGCAAGCAGTTCATGTGGATGATAGTTTCTCGAATTTTTACCTGTTCTATCAGACTAGACGGTTCAGTCTATATTTCCGGAACAATGTAAGCGATCCGTGCGATGTTTCATAGACGTCTATGGGAAAAATATACGTTTTATTTGGGACAAAGTTTATGAAAATCGACCCAACCAGCCGTCTATGGTAATCAATATGGCCAATGAGACTTCGTCAGTGACCTACAACTGCAAATGCAAATTATTTGACATAAATTTTAGTGAAATTTTTACCTTTTGGCATTCATCGTGGTATCGGTTTGAATTGGAATTTTCTATGTGACCCCACGCCACAACCCGTAACTTCGGAACCGTAATTTTGATTGGGATGAAATTTGGCATCCATTTACGAGTATGAAACATCTTTCATTTCAGACTAAGTTTAGTCAAATATGTCAAGCCATCCCCGAGAAAACGGTGTCACTGTTGTTCTGAATTTAGTTGCTTCCGCCGGGGCTTCCAGAACCGATGATTGGGGCCAATGTGGCCAAAGAGACTTTGAATGATTGTTAGTGACCAAGTACTACAGATCCAAGCAGATGTTGTCATATTTTGGAAAAAATTTCACCTTTTACATTCATCGCAGAAATCTGTTAAAACCTGGGATTTGCTGCATGATCGTACTACTTATCCTGTAATTCGGGAACCGGAAGTCGGATCCATTTGAAATTCCATTTCCGGTAATGCGAACGTTGTATCTTTCATTTGAAACTAAATTTGTACAAATCGGTCCAGCCATCTCTGAGGAAAATGAGTAACATTTTTGACTCATACGCACAAACATACACACATACACACACATACAGACTTTCCGATCTCGACGAACTGAGTCGAATGGTATAGCAGACTCGGCCCTCCGGGCCTCGGATAAAAAGTCGATGTTCGGAGCGATTGCATAACCTTTCTATATGAGAAAGACAAAAAAATTTACCAAAATCCAAAAAAGTCAATTTTCGTCAAATTTTTTTTCGAAATTGTTTCAAATATCGGTGTTTCATGCATAGACTGGCAAATCTAAGAAATTCTGCACCTATTTAAAAAAAAAGTTTTGCATCATTTTGATTTGATATCATAGTGGTACCAGTTTATATGGGAAATTGCTGTGTGGCCACACTCTTAAACCCGTAACTCCGGAACCAGAATTCCGATCGACACAAAATTCAATAGCAGCTGATGGGAAGGTTGTACCTTTCATTTGACACTAGGTTTGGGCCAATCGGTCCAGCCATCTCTGAGAAAAATAAGTGACATTATTTGACACATACGCACATACACACACACATACTACACACATACGGACATTTTCCGATCTCGACGAACTGAGTCGAATGGTATAGGGGACTCGGCCCTCCGGGCCTCGTTTAGAAAGTCGGTTTTTGGAGCAATTGCATAACCTTTCTATATGAGAAAGGCAAAAAGGTAAAATTTTTGCTAAAATGTCTCTCAAACAACTTAAATTTGCAGTTCTAGGTCACCGACGGCCAAACAAACTTTCGTTGACTACATTGACCACCATAGATGGTTCCGGAAGTGCCCGGGAAAAGCGGCCCCACAGACGTCTATAAAATTTAGCACGGATCGCTTATATGGTTCCGGAAATATAGACTGAACCGAAATTTCAGAAATCGAATTTGCATTTTTGATGCCAAACATCTTTAAAATGCATGAAACGTCGAGATTTTATGTTATCACGAAAAAAGAAATTTTCATAAAAATCGACTTTTTGGGACTTTGCCGATTTCACACCTTTTTGCCTTTCTCATATAGAAAGGTTATGCAATCACTCTGAAAAACGTCAACCTAATCCCGGCCCGGAGGGCCGAGTGTCATATCCCATTCGACTCAGTTCGTCGAGATTGGAGTATGATATTTTTTTGTTTCAAGTGGTTCACCGTCGACACGTAGTTCATCAAGTTCGTGGCTGGCATGCCACTGTGTATAAGTGCAAAGTGTACTAAGAATGTAATGGACATTTCCACAGTTATGTTGTACATAAAAAGCCTCCGTGCCATAGTTTAGAGAAATGAGAAAGGCACAATTGCACCGCTAGGTGGATTAAAACAGGTTTTTCAGTTCAGTATTACCGTGGCTTTTTTTTTCTTTTACAAAATTTTAGAACTCGAATTTTTAGAACTAGATTTCTTTTCTTGTATATAGTTGTCATGTCATGTATAATAATAAAATGTAATATATGCATCTGAAAGCTTTTAATGAATATAAACAACGCAAACATTCTCGTGTTCATGATTGAGAAAGGCACAAGTGCACCGCTAGGTGGATTAAAACAGGTTTTTTTTATTTGCAGTAAAATTTTAAACGTGTTGTTTTTTGCGTTTGGTATTTGTGAGTAATTTATTAAAAGGGCGTTTTTTCACGACTAGATATTTTGGTTGAAGAAACAAATCAAAATATGTCGAAAAAAATATCTTAAGAGCATTTTGCTTCGAAATTATATTTAGTATTAATATTGTATAAGAAAATTATATTTATGACTGGAAAATACTAAGAAATTTAGAAGCATACTTGAAGTTAAAAATGTTTTCCTACTAATAACTTCCTAATAGTGCAATTATAGTTTTATCAGTTTAGAGGCTTTCGTTAACAAAAAAACATTGTTTTTCAGTATTGTATTTTAATTTTTTGACATTAAAAATGTCTTACTCCACTATCTGGGGCTAGGTGTCATTCTAAAATCTAAACTATCTCCATGTAACGAAACTATGTAAGGTTTGCACGCTTATAACTCCGATATTACTAGATGGATTTTAATCATTCATGCACCAACCGATTCAGAAACACCTAACTTAAATATTGGTAATAATTTAATATCTCCCAAATAAAAGTAGACTTTTGGAAATTGGAAAAATTAAAAAGTTCACGAAAAACGGGAAAATTACCATTCGTGAGGCAGATTTCTCAGACACAGCCGTCGTTAGAGGGCACCTTTGTCGCTCAATCGAACACGAAAAGTCATAAATAGAAGCGACGCATGTCCGTTTAAATCAGTTGTTGCTCTTATCTCATACGAGCAACATCGTCTCCGGGCGATGCAATAAGCACTATCGATTTTCGGCAACGTTGGCATTTGCACACACTCGCACCTAAGTGACTAAACCATATACGGTTAGTTTATAAATAGAGGTGACGCGTACACGTTTGAATCAGTTTTTGTTCTCATGTCGAACGGGTAAGTTCATGGCTGCAACGTCTGGGCACTACAATAAGCGGTAGACGCTATGCATTTTCGGCAGCGGTGGCCGTGTGCGGATTTTTCGGGTACCAGCGTCCAGCACGGTGTCAGAATGATTTGCAAAGTGGGTGGGTGGGGTGGTTTGGATTTAATTCAATACGGCAGGATGCGACTTATGTGTGCTGTTTGAGAGTGTTGCGTTGAAAAAAAATATTTATTTTTATGCTGTGCGTGTGCGTTATAACTTGTTAATCCATGTTTACGGCGCTTTGTAGCTGCGTAGGGTAAAGAGCGTATTGGCTTTCATATGTTTCATATTTCGGTTATATGTGATATATATATATATATATATATATATATATATATATATATATATATATATATATATATATATATATATATATATATATATATATATATATATATATATATATATATATATATATATATATATATATATATATATATATATATATATATATATATATATATATATATATATATATATATATATATATATATATATATATAAATAAATATATATTTCGGTTATATGTTTTTTATCAGTAAGGCATCTGACAACGTGCTTCTGTATTTATTGCACTGTTCAGCAGCGTAGTATTTTATATAGGAGAGTACGCTCAGGTTTTTTACGCGGTTTTTTTGCGCGGATTTTGAAATTTACGCGGTTTTCATTTACGCGTTTTCTGAAATTTACGCGGTTTTCATTTACGCGGCCTGTATCCCCCGCGTAAAAAAACCTGAGCGTAATTGCATCGGAAACAATCACATTCCCAGCAGAACTTTTTGTTTTCTAATTTCAAACACTTTTGTTTCGTACTGCACAAAAAGGAAAATTTTAAAACAGAACTTACCGTCCCAGCAGCAGTTTAAGCGGGTGTTCTTTTTCGATTAAAATTCAAGCCATGTCTTAAGCGTTACTGGACTTAAAATTGTTTTTTTGTCTTATGTATTTAAAACACAGTTCTAGTCGGGTTTTAAAGTATACAACAAATAGAACGGTTGGGTATACCAATTTATATTTTAAAATAAATCTGTTTTAAATTATGAAACAAACCGCTGTACTGAAGACTTAATTATGTCAGTCCTATTACCACATAAAACACCTATATAACATAAAACGCTGCAGAATGTTTACAGAGTTATAACACGTTATAATAATTATCAACAAGAAAAATGTCACCAAGATAGCATAAAAACCCGTTTTAACTGGTAGTACGAACGTTGTATAATAATGTAATTTATCAAATAATTTTATTTGTTCAACCACTAATCGATCAAGAAATACTTAATTTTAAGATTGTTTACTTAAGTTCATTAGTACATTATTGAAAATTTAAATGGAAAATGAGATTTCATATTTCATGGAGAATCTGTATATTTCCGTTGGCGGGCGTGGGCTTCCTCATCATAGTTCTCAATATGGAACTTTTCTTTTGAATATATTTTCTGGAGAGACCAGCCTATTTTGACTAGATGGATCAGCCAAATAATGCCAATCACGTAGTGAGATACTTGATTAATTGTAATAATAGATTACCGTTAAATGACCATCAATAAATTATGTTTTAATGGGGAGGGTATATAGCAAATTGTAACATATGAAAACAGGCGAGTGAGCAAGAACGTGAGTCGATATGTGTGATGGATGAAATTCATTTGCACACTCTTGAAAAAAGCTACATTTTTAATGTCACCGTGGTCGTGTCCTGTACACAACCCTTTAATTTTTTTGTTTTGCCTTTCTCATATAGAAAGGTTATGCAATTGCTCCAAAAACCGACTTTCTAACCGAGCCCCGGAGGGCCGAGTGTCATATCCCATTCGACTCAGTTCGTCGAGATCGGAAAAAGTCTGTATGTGTGTGTGTATGTATGTATGTGTGTGTGTATGTGTGTGTATGTATGTGCGTATGTGTCAAATAATGTCACTCATTTTTCTCAGAGATGGCGATTTGTACAAACTTAGTTTCAAATGAAAGATACAACGTTCCCATCGGCTGCAATTGAATTTCAAATGGATCCGACTTCTGGTTCCTGAATTACAGGATGAGGAGTACGATCATGCAGCAAATCCCGGTTTTAACAGATTTCTGCGATGAATGTAAAAGGTGAAAATTTTTTCCAAAATATGACAACATCTGCTTGGATCTGTAGTATTTGGTCACTAACAGTCATTCAAAGTCTCTTTGGCCACATTGGCCCCAATCATCGGTTCTGGAAGCCCCGGCGGAAACAACTAAATTCAGAACAACAGTGACACCGTTTTCTCGGGGATGGCTTGACATTTTTGACTAAACTTAGTCTGAAATGAAAGATGTTTCATACTCGTAAATGGATGCCAAATTTCATCCCAATCAAAATTACGGTTCCGAAGTTACGGGTTGTGGCGTTGGGTCACATAGAAAATTTCAATTCAAACCGATACCACGATGATTGCCAAAAGGTAAAAATTTCACTAAAATGTATGTAAAATAATTTGCATTTGCAGTTGTAGGTCACTGACGGCCAACCGAAGTCTAATTGACCATATTGATTACCATAGATGGCTCCGGAAGTGTCCCAGAAAAGTGGCTACCTAGTTCATCGAATATGGTTGGGTCGATTTTCATAAACTTTGTTCCAAATAAAACGTATATTTTTCCCATAGACGTCTAAGAAACTTCGCACAGATCGCTTACATTGTTCCGGAAATATAGACTGGACCGTCCGGTCACATATGAAATTCCCATATAAGCCGGAACTACACTTTTTGCCTTTCTCATGTAGAAAGGTTATGCAATTGCTCCAAAAATCGACTTTCTAACGGAGGCCCGGAGGGCCGAGTGTCATGTATCATTCGACTCAGTTCGTCGAGATAGGAAAATGTCTGTGTGTGTATGTATGTGTGTGTATGTGCGGATATATTAACAAAATGTTCGGAGATGGCTGAATCGATTTTCACAAACTTAGTCACGAATGGAAGGTACAAGGCTCCCATCAGCTGCTATTGAATTTCATTTAATTCTGATTGCCGGTTCCGGAGTTACGAGTTGAGGAGTACGGTTACATAGAAAATCTTGTTATAATTTGTCCACATCGGTTTCTCGGAATTTTCTGAACCTATTATCACAAACTTAGTCTGAAATGAAAGATACAACGTTGCCATTGGCTGCTATTGAATTTTGGGTGGATTGGATTTCTAGTTCTAGATTACAGGATGATGAGTACGATCACGCAGATAATCCCGATTTCAACAGATTCTGCGATTAATGTATAAAGGTGAGATTTATTTCAAAAATGTGACCACAACTGCTTGGATTTTTAGTTCTTTGTCACTAACAGTCATTCAAAGTCTCTTTGGTCACATTGACCACCACTGACGGATCCGGAAGCCCAGGCGGAAGTATCCAAAAATAATAATTACATCGGTTTTTCGGAGATGGCTAGACCGATTAAACCAAACTTAAATGAAAGCTTTTACTACCCCGTAAACTGATATTAAATTTAATTCTGATCCGACTTACGGTTCCGGTGTTGCGGGTTGTGGCATGTGGTCACATAGAAAATTCCGACTCAAAATGATACCTCGATGAAGGAAAAAAGGTAAAAATTTCGCTAAAATGAATATATCTTTGTGTCACACAACTTGCATTAGCCGTTCTAGGTCACTGACGGCCAACCGAAGTCTCGTCGACCGCATTGATCATCATAGACAGTTCCGGAGGTGCCCCGGAAGAATCGCCACTTATAAAAATTAACAAACTCACATCAGTTTATCGGGGATGGTTGAGACGATATTCATGGTTCCAGAAATATAGACCGAATGAAACGACTAAATATTATGGTATGTCCAAGTTTTTTTGGCTGCTATTGAATTTTATGTCGATTTAAATCCGTTTCCGGAATTACGGTTTTAACCCACAAAAAGACAAGGGATCTCAGAGGCCCGGCTAGTTACTGTTCTCTAGTTTCAATTAACTTGTAATTTGAAATACAAATGATCGAATGTTTTCGGGGCTTCGATTCTCTCACTGATAAAACGACAAAAAAAGAGGTTTACGATTTCGTTGGGTCTTAGGAGCGATGCTTCTTGAAGTCTTGCCTTTTTGAGGGTTAAGAGTGCGACCACACATATAAACTGATACCACTATAACAGTCTAAATCACTAATGACACCCCAAAGTCGCTTTGACATTGGCCATACACCTAGAAAAAATTGTGTAAATTTACGTATCCTGACCCCGGCATATACGAGCATCAAAAATGACTTACTTTTAAGTTTGATTTTAATTTTACATGACGTTGTATTTCGTAAATCACAAAATTTTACTCCACATATAGCGTTTGTTCTGAATGGCAGTAAGTGTAATTTTATGTCAATACGCATGTAATGTATATGTTTCATGTGAAATTAAACGGAGCACGGTTATATTTCGTCATTTCGTGAATTACGGTTTGTTAAATACTATCATGCTTGCAATTAAGCCAACGATAATATTCATATTTTACATTTCTTATAAAAGAAATGTATAGAATTCGCTCAAACTTCCAAGATTTTTTCCGAGGCCCGGAGGGCCGAGTCTTATATACCAATCGACTCAGCTCGACGATTTGGGACAATGTCTGTGTGTGTGTGTGTGTCTGTGTGTGTAAGTAACGGACAAATTCTTATTCGTGTTTCTCAGCAATGGCTGATCCGATCTTATCCAAACCAATTTTAAATGAAAGAACTAAAAAACAGTAAGAACGCTATTAATTTGTTTTTGATTCTGATGTTTAGTTTCCAAGATATGAATGTTTGAATGCGTAAAAATGGCGTTTTTTGCAGTTTTTTTGAATTATCTGCCGAAATTGACAATATAGATGAACACTTTATATGTTTTACACAGCTTTAACGAATACCTTTCGAACAAGCTATAGATTGTTGAAATCGGACCATTATCAAAAGAGATATTTAACATTAAATGCGGACGAAAGATTTTTATCATTTTCCATTGCCAGAAATATGACCAAAAACATGTAATCTATTATTAACGCCAAAACGGCTTACTTTAGGTCTATAGTATCATCGGAAAATTTAATGAAGGCAATATGCCTTTTTTTGGTATTGTGCTTTTGATGATTAATCCCCCTATGAGTGAGATATTTTCACAAATTTCTTGGAAGTGATTATATCCAATTGATGCCCTCAGCAAATTTGTAGCTCTTACTTTTGCGAATAACTTTACTGAAGACTTCAAATATCTATTTTGAATACTTTAAAAGTTATGGCTTGTTGTTTGTGGATTACTCTTTGTCGCCTATTCATTGTTCAATATAGTAATAATCCATTGAAATTAGCCAAACATTATTTCTATAAAACGAATTTAGTATTTCATTTCTCTATCTACAACCGCTAGAAATAATCACCGAACACTTCCAAGATGTCTGGAAGGAACTTCATAACTTATCAGTGCAAAAATGTTCATTTGTGCGAACCTTCTGACTGCAATTTTTCTAACTTATAACCATTGGATCGATCTGAAACATATCGGTAAATGAAAAGCGAAATAAATAACTCCAAGCAACGGCGTAGCCAAGAGAAGGGTTTTGGGGTATAGCACCATACAACCCCCCCCCCCCCCACACCCAAAAAATATTGGATTGAAGTTGAAAATTTATTGTTGCTTGTTAATTCAATATTACAATAACAATTATCTGATCCGTACATTGATAACCTGTTGTTGTAAACATCACGAGGACTTTTGATAAATTGTTGGAATGGGGTCCTGATATGTAACTGATCTATTGGTCTTGATTTTACAGTTGTCTAATAGCATCAATATCAAACTCCTGCCAGAAAACATTCCAATAGAAAATTCCAGAGTTCTGTAATCAATCAAAATCCTCAGATTTCTTTTCAAATTGAGCTCGCTTTTGTAGTTATGTACTGTAATAAGGGTCTTTATTTAATAGGAAGCGAAGTTAAAATTGATTTAATGTCTATGAAACATAGAACTGCTCACCAAAAATGCATAACTTTCAACATTTGCTAAAACACAATGGTCTGAGCTCTCGATCGAAGCAGATCGTTTTCTTGTGCTGTGCATAGAGTAAATCAATATATATATATATATATATATATATATATATATATATATATATATATATATATATATATATATATATATATATATATATATATATATATATATATATATATATATATATATATATATATATATATATATATATATATATATATATATATATGTATATATATATATATATATATATATATATATATATATATATATATATATATATATATATATATATATATATATATATATATATATATATATATATATATATATATATATATATATATATATATATATATATATATATATATATATATACATTGTGAAGGTCAACCATTGTTTGAGGCTGGCTTTGTTCGCCGGTGCCTAGGTTGGTGAAGTGAATAGTGGAATAACCGGACAAGCCGCTAAATAAGCTAAGTATCTTTTTTTTTCATTTTCCTTTCTCCGATCGGTCGCTACTTCTTAGATCCCTTTCCCCTGAATATAAGTTTCATCTCTCGTTTACACCACGTGCTATCCTCGTGCCTAAATGGCCGAGGGCGAAGTAACATTGGATGGGAATGATGTTCCCATGGATTTACCGGATAAACCCTAAATCACTCCCTCCTCTGATTCCCCCAGTCCTCCTCGTATTAAAACATACCCACCCAGTTCAATTGGGCCCTGGGTGGTCTATTTCCGGCCCATCACGAAATCGCTTAATATTTTAGAAATCTCACGGGAGCTGACTGCTAACTACCCGGCCGTAGCTCAGATAACACGTGTTAGAGCTAACAGATAACACGTGTTTTGTTTTGACGAAGAATGATCCTAACGCTTTGAATTAAAATTATATTGAGGCGAAAATCGTTTGTTTACGAAAGAATCCACTATATCATCGCGTAACATCGAACCACCATATATGCATATTAGCTGCAATCCTGAAATAAGATACAATTTCTACAAAATTTGGCCAAATTTACTAATTTTGCACTATATGAGTAGTATTTACTGTGGAAAATCGGAACCCATTGACATTTTGAGAAAGACCACAAAAACATACAAAAATCACTGTTCCCCATACGCCATCGTTTCACAGTTACCCAATGGGTCTATTCATGAAAATTGTGAAATCACACAGAACCATGAGTAGTTACCAAAAAACTTTGTTCGCGGCAAATGTTGAGCTTAAAATTTGCTATAAATAACAATAGGCTAAACATTTATTCAATGAATGGTAATTCATAAAGATGGAATAATGTTTATCATTGCATATTTACTCTGGCTATCACAAAACAAACAAATATCCATTAAAAGAGATAGATCTCTTCCAAAATATAGCAACACGTGTAAAGAATTAGAAATTGTGAAATATGAGGGAATTAGACGATTCCGATCATGCATTGTGATTTTATTGCGAATGTTTCATAGTTCCTGCTGATCCACTGTTACCCTCTCTCCCCTAGCACTTTTTGATCCCCAAAAGTACTCCTCCGTAAGAGTCTTCTCGATCCAAGCGAATAATATTAAAATCGTGGAAGTGTAGGGTTATTTCTGAAGTGAGCCATGTCTCACATAGGGCAAATGCATCGCATTTCAAATTATTTAGTAAGATTTTAAACGAATCGATTTTCGGGATAATGCTTCTGCAATTCCACTGTAGAACAGTGATTAAATCCTTGACCTCGTTCGATGAATTAGCCACCGAAGGATACAATCGCTGAAAGGAGGGGCCATTTCGCAGTGAACTACATCAAAAATGTTTTTACAGTGTGGAGAAAGCTTTTCAAGATACTTTTAAGGGGGCCAGAAATGTTTAACGCTGTAAGAATACGGTCCACAATGTCAGAGAAATTTATTAAGCCAGCACTGTTTTCTTTCTCTGGCTGAGATATGGGAACACTCGGGGTTTTTGATGTTCCTGGAAGTGTTGGGAACTCCTTTTCTGAGCTCAGGTTACTGAGACCGGGAGCGACTTGCTTCGGTTTTGCACCAGTACTTCCTTGAGTAGTTATTTTAGGGGGACCATGAAGAGACACCTTCTGGCCTTTACGACGAAGCTTGGAAGAGGAAATGTTCTTCCTTTTTCTACTACTTCTAGGCACAGAAGAAGATGTTCCCTCCTGGGGTTCATCACAGTTGCCTTCGTCAGTAGACAAGTTGGTAAAGATGTTCGTAGAGACAGGTGGCGCAGATATCTTAAGCATTTCTGCAAAAGATCGCAGGGAGATCATGTGGGTTTCCCCCACAGTAGAGACACTTTTCGACATCTCTACCACAGGAATCATCCGCATGATTCCCACCGCATTTCCCACAGCGGGCTTTATTGCTACAATGGGAGGCTGTGTGTCCCAATTGTATGCAATTAGTACAGTTCATGACCCGCGGCACAAAGAGGCAAACAGGTAGACGAACCTTGTCAAAGAGGAGGTAATTGGGCAGGGCAGAGCCGGCGAAGGTCACCCGATAAGAGTCTGAGTTGACGTATATTTTCTTGCCGTCAGCTGCGACTGATGCTGAATGCAAACGTTTGCATTCCAGTATCTTCACTGACTTAAGCATGGGGTCTTTGAAACAGCCAGTCCCATATTTTAGCAGGTCCTCGCAATTCAGACTCGAATCGGAAACGACCCCACTGACTTCAACCCTGCTAGCTGGAATATACACCCTGTACTCCCTCGTAAAGGGCTCGTAGCCAGCAATATCGTTTGCCTGAGTTGAACTGTTAACCATCACCCGAAGCTTATCAGGGCGAATTTTCGATATTTCTTTCACGGCCGAATACCGATCCGTCAGAACTCGAGAAATTTGCAACAGATTCAAACACTTTTTTTCTTTGGTCCGAAAGAAGATCACAAATGGCCCGGTGGCCAAGCTCGGATATACCTTGAGCCGGGGAGCCGATTTTATTTCGACGTCCATCTCACCTTGAGATGAACCGCCGTCAGGGGAAGTCATTTTTGCACGGGCCTATTGCCCAGTGCACGTTATTAAGACAACCAAGAAGGGGAAACGAAAACTAATACTTAGCTTGTGTAGGTAACGGTATCCAGACGGCTTACTAGAAGAACACTGCTTCACTTCACTGACCGGCTAACGGTACTCAGAAACAGAAACACAAAAGAAGGGAAAAAATACTGAAACCTCAACTAGACGTAGAGTGGGCAAATAACCTTGAACGCGGATTAACACTATTTGTCGCTATAGAGTGTACGGACCGATGACAAAAGACTTCTATCTCGACTGAGTGCTCGATAACGAATGAACCGTTAGCAATTGAAATCACGATAGGCAAATGATCGCTACCGTGGGGATCAGGGATCACCTTCCACAAGCAATCTAATTGTAGCGATGTCGAGCATAGCGATAAATCCAACCCGCTTGCACGTGCTGGCGGTGTAGGAATCCGCGTCATTTCTCCCGTGTTTAAGCTGGTCATGTTGAAATTGTCGCAAAGATCTTGGATTAATGTTGATCTATTATCATCATGAAGACATCCCCATACCGAACCGTGCGAGTTAAAGTCTCCCAGAACTAGCCGCGGTGCCGGTAAGGATTCCGTGATATTACAAAGCGTTCCGTGCCCTACCGAGGCTCTAGGAGGAATGTAGATGGAAGCAATGCAAAGGTCTTTGCCTTTGATTAGAACTTGACAAGCGACAATTTCAATGCCTGGTGTCGAAGGGAGGTTAATTTGGCTGAAAGAATAGCACTTTTTGATTCCCAAAAGTACTCCTCCATAAGGGTTTTCTCGATCCAGACGGATTATATTAAAGTCGTGGAAGTTGAGATTTATATCGGAAGTTAACCAGGTTTCACATAATGCGAAAGCATCACATTTTAAACTGTTTAGTAAGAATTTGAAGGAATCGATTTTCGGGAGGATACTTCTGCAATTCCACTGTAGGACAGTGATCGAATCAGTGACCTCGTTTGATGACTTAGCCATCGAAGGATACGATCGCTGCAAGGAGGGGCCATTTAGTAGTCAACTGTTTCAAAAATGTTTGCACCATAGGGAGAAAATGTATCAGAATGCTTTTAAGAGGATCAGTAACATTGAAAGCTGTGAAAATTAAGTCCACTATGTCAGAAAATTTCATTAGTCCGCTACTGGAATGAGTATCTATTTGAAGAAAAGGGAACACTTGGGGTTTTTGGTGTCCCTGGAAGTGGTGGATACTCCTTGTTGGAATTAAAATTTCCAACTTCTGGAGCAACTTGCTTCGGCTTTAATGCATCACTTCCATTGGATTTATTGATTGTAGTTGGCGCACTCTGAGTGGACGACACCTTGGCACCCTTACGAGGCAATCTAGGGGAGGCTAGATTTCTCCTCTTCCTGGACTCCCCTGAGTTAACCAAAGATGTTCCCTCTTGTGGGTCGTCAGATTCTTGCTCAATGCCAGCCAAAAGAGCAAAGGAATTTTCGGAAGGGACAGATGGCGAAGCATTCTTAAGAATTTCTGCATAAGAGCGCTTCGAGCGTTCCTTAAGAGAGTGCTTAATTTTATCCCCGCGCTGTTTGTACGCGGGGCATGATTTAAGATCATGCGGAAGGCCCCCGCAGTAAATACACTTTTCAGTTTCTCCACCGCAAGAGTCATCCTCATGTTCTCCCTCGCATTTGCCGCACCTTTTCTTATTGCCACAATAGGTGGCTGTGTGGCCCAGCTGCTTGCAATTGCTGCAGTTCATTACCCGCGGTACAAACAGGCGAACAGGAAGACGAACCTTATCCAGGAGGAGATAGTTGGGGAGGGAAGACCCGGAGAAAGTCACCCGAAGCGAGTCTGACAATGAATAAGTTGTCTTATTATTCTCAGTTTTTGCAGAATACAATTCCTTGCATTCCAGAATCTTCACATGTTCAAGTGAGGGGTCCTTAAAGCAACCAACTCCGTACTTCAACACGTCTTCGCACTTCAAACCCGGCTCGGCGACGACCCCGTCGATCTCCACTTCTAAACAAGGTATATACGCTTTAAATTGCTTTGTAAAACGCTCGCTGCGTGCAATCTGGTTTGCCTGGTCGGGGTCATTCACTAATATGCGTATCTTATTAGCTCTAACACGTGTTATCTGAGCTACGGCCGGGTAGTTAGCAGTCAGCTCCCGTGAGATTTCTAAAATATTAAGCGATTTCGTGATGGGCCGGAAATAGACCACCCAGGGCCCAATTGAACTGGGTGGGTATGTTTTAATACGAGGAGGACTGGGGGAATCAGAGGAGGGAGTGATTTAGGGTTTATCCGGTAAATCCATGGGAACATCATTCCCATCCAATGTTACTTCGCCCTCGGCCATTTAGGCACGAGGATAGCACGTGGTGTAAACGAGAGATGAAACTTATATTCAGGGGAAAGGGATCTAAGAAGTAGCGACCGATCGGAGAAAGGAAAATGAAAATAAAGATACTTAGCTTATTTAGCGGCTTGTCCGGTTATTCCACTATTCACTTCACCAACCTAGCTACGCAAGTTTCACCCGACGTGGGAACGACGGAATCACGCCACCCGGAGGAACGCCGATTCAGCAGGTTCAACCAATAAAAGGCGATTGACGAGTTTATTATATTTAGTTTATAAGGTGACAGTGTAGAATCTAGATTAGTTTTTCGAATAAATTTTTTTATATATAAAGTCTCGGCATTACGGCTTAGCTGGCGCAGTCAAGGTAGTCTGTGGAAGTAGTGTATCGGAAAGTGCTTCAGAAACAACAAAACCCAACCGAGCAAAGTTCAGGGCGAACAACTGGTGTACCGGGAAACCATCGGTGACAAGATATCATCCGAGTTGCGTGCATCCAGAGCGAAGAAGGACCCACAGACAGGACCACCCCTCCCAGAAGGATTGCTACACCACCTTAGAAACTCCAGAAGGATGCTGCTTGTCCTACTGTAAGTAAACACACCCACATTTTTTTAGTGCTAAAATGATTTATCAGTGAGATTATTCAGAGTGAGAGGGGATATCAAACTCAAAAATTATTCTCCCGTAATTAATCCATAGTGCACAAATTAAACGAACATAGCATATCAGTGCGCGGGGGAAACAAAAAGTAACCCACGAACAAGTGCGAATCAATCAAACTAAACGCGCGCATCGCCTACGGCACCAGAAAGTGCAAACAAATAATTTTATTTCCACTACCCGCGTGCAAAGCAAAGGAAACAAAACACGCCATGGCCGAGCCATCCGCGCAATTCCAAGTAATGGAAATCACACCCGAGCAGCTGATACAACAGGTTGCTCAGCTGACTAGCACGCAATCAAGCTTAATCGCAACAATTAACGAGTTGCGAGAAAGAGCAAATAACCCATTCACAAAATTCCAAATTCCCGACCAAATCAAGATCATCCCACAATTTAACGGGAACCGGAAGGAAGCCCTAGCCTGGATAGAGGACACACAAGAGGCAATTGACCAGTTCGAGGAATACGAACTCGAACCCGAATACAAACATATCATTAGAGTCATAAAATCAAAAATAGTTGGCGAAGCAAGGGAAGTGCTTATAGCTTCTGGGAATCCATCGGAGTGGATCGAAATAAAAGAGATCTTACTTAATGCTTTCGGGGATAAACGGGATATAACGTCCCATATCCAATCATTGTTCTATATACGACAGGGTAAGAAAACTCTCCAGGAATATTTCCAAAAAGTCAAAGCAATTGACACGGCTATTAAAACAACTGCCGCGCAGATGGAGGACTATAAAAAATCCACCGAAGCTGTAAACAAACTTATAAGCTTGATGACCCTCACCAGGTACATCGATGGGCTGAACGGTGAAAATTTAGCAATGTACGTCAGGAGTTACCGACCAAAGTCCTTGGAGGAAGCTCACGACATAACAATTGCTCATTCAAACGCCTCTTTTCGGCAAAAAATGGAAAATCGGCAATCTTCTTCTAGCTCTTTCGGACCAAACCCAAAATTTCAAAACAAAAATGATAACACCAAAAACCAAAATTTCAACTCAGGACAACAAAAAACCAGTTCTGGCAAGTTCAAAAAGACCAATGACGAAGACGTTTCTATGAAAACTCACATTTCGAAAATGCAAATTAACAATAATGAAGGGAAAAGGAACAAATATCCGGAAGAATCAGACGAAGAACCAGAAGAAAACCCAACCGTTGAATGTAAATTTGAGTCCGACGAAGACGAGTATTTCGTAGGGGATGAGATAAATTTTCAAATAGCCGGATCCGAAAAGGCAAAGAGATAAACAACTTTATTCCTTACATAACCATTTCGACTACAAAGGGCGAAATAAAATTTTTGATAGACACAGGCTAAAACGAAGTGTGTACGCTTCCTGGTCTGATAGTATCAAGGAAAAATGGTTTCATATATTGTCACGAGGCGAAATCGGTATGTGTTTTTAGTACCAATAGGATTGTCAGGAGAAGATTGGAGTTCAAACCTTTGCTTTATCTCTGTGATTGTTCCAAATTTGGTAGATCAACTATTTATCTGACCGATACACCATACCTAATTGTTTTTCTTGCTAGCAATCATGATTTACTTAGAATCGCTAATAATATATACGCAGTGAGAAATACAAAAAGCTTGCAATTAGTTTGGCCAATGATTGTACGGAAATATGCAAATGTTTCGTACCTGTACAAAAATATCAAAATGCAATCTGAATATTTTTTACGAAAGCTCGCAACACAATATAAAATATATTATATAACTAGGGTTCGTCGCGGTTGCAGTAATTACCGCAACCGCGCGGTATTTACCGCACCCGCACCGCAAAATCTGCGGTGCGGTGAGACACTTTTTCCCGCAGATGCGGTGCGGGAAAGAGCTTTTACCGCGCGGTTTTACCGCAACCGTACCGCAAAAAAAAATGTTAAAGTGATAATTTTGATTATTCTAATTGATAATGAAAGAAAATCTAGCTGTGTCCGAAATATTTTGACGCTATTATTTTTACGACATATTTTGGTTATTTTATACTTCTAAGTAAAACTTCATAAACTAACCATTTCAAATACATAAAACGCAAGATCCAAATAGAGACAAAATTATTAGATCATTTAAAAACAATACATGTTTACTCTTAAATCCAATTTAAAATCACTTCTCTCGATTTCTGTTGGAAATCGTGGAATTATGAATCGTTTTCGATATCAATTTGGTAAACACGTGATCAAACGTGATCACCCTAGTGAGAAATGTTGGTGTATACCAAATTTTCCTCCTTAGGGTGAAATATAGCATAGTGCTTTCGCATAGGCCTGCTAAGCCAAGACAAGTCTCGGCTTCACTGTGTCTCATCGGCATAAACAGAACTTCTGCTCGGATGGGACATCACGTTTGATCAGTCGTTTGATTGAAACACAAAGTGTGTTTTAGTTTTAATGGATTTGCGTCAAGCCGGCGCTAATCTATTCCGACAAAAAGTTAGTGTCGGTTTCTAATAAGGCGAGGCCAAAACGCAACTGTGTAAGAAATAAGGATTTGTGCCCTCAAGTGCAAAGACTGGTTTTACCAACAAATTTTCACCCTAGTGAGAAATTTTGGTGTTTACCAAATTTTCCTCCTTAGGGTGAAATATAGCATAATGCTACATAACTTTTTTTCGCGTACTTCCATTCAAATCTATTTTGTAGCTTTTTTGAAGATTTTGTTGCCAAATACCACATAGTTTGACTCCCGTTCACTTCAATTGAAGTTTTTGCCATTGGCTCTTTGACAAAATATTATATGAAAATATATTAAATGCTAGAACTTTCGAACTAGCATTTAGAAAATTACACTTCATTCATTTTTTAAAGGGAGCAATCTTAGTTTTTAAATGATAAAACATCTGTTTCTTGAAGAATGCGGAAGTTGGAGTTTTGGGATATTTTGTCCGTAAAACCCCCTATTTTTAAAAATCAACGAAGACGTTTCTATGAAAACTCACATTTCGAAAATGCAAATTAACAATAATGAAGGGAAAAGGAACAAATATCCGGAAGAATCAGACGAAGAACCAGAAGAAAACCCAACCGTTGAATGTAAATTTGAGTCCGACGAAGACGAGTATTTCGTAGGGGATGAGATAAATTTTCAAATAGCCGGATCCGAAAAGGCAAAGAGATAAACAACTTTATTCCTTACTTAACCATTTCGACTACAAAGGGCGAAATAAAATTTTTGATAGACACAGGCTAAAACGAAGTGTGTACGCTTCCTGGTCTGATGGTATCAAGGAAAAATGGTTTCATATATTGTCACGAGGCGAAATCGGTATGTGTTTTTAGTACCAATAGGATTGTCAGGAGAAGATTGGAGTTCAAACCTTTGCTTTATCTCTGTGATTGTTCCAAATTTGGTAGATCAACTATTTATCTGACCGATACACCATACCTAATTGTTTTTCTTGCTAGCAATCATGATTTACTTAGAATCGCTAATAATATATACGCAGTGAGAAATACAAAAAGCTTGCAATTAGTTTGGCCAATGATTGTACGGAAATATGCAAATGTTTCGTACCTGTACAAAAATATCAAAATGCAATCTGAATATTTTTTACGAAAGCTCGCAACACAATATAAAATATATTATATAACTAGGGTTCGTCGCGGTTGCAGTAATTACCGCAACCGCGCGGTATTTACCGCACCCGCACCGCAAAATCTGCGGTGCGGTGAGACACTTTTTCCCGCAGATGCGGTGCGGGAAAGAGCTTTTACCGCGCGGTTTTACCGCAACCGTACCGCAAAAAAAAATGTTAAAGTGATAATTTTGATTATTCTAATTGATAATGAAAGAAAATCTAGCTGTGTCCGAAATATTTTGACGCTATTATTTTTACGACATATTTTGGTTATTTTATACTTCTAAGTAAAACTTCATAAACTAACCATTTCAAATACATAAAACGCAAGATCCAAATAGAGACAAAATTATTAGATCATTTAAAAACAATACATGTTTACTCTTAAATCCAATTTAAAATCACTTCTCTCGATTTCTGTTGGAAATCGTGGAATTATGAATCGTTTTCGATATCAATTTGGTAAACACGTGATCAAACGTGATCACCCTAGTGAGAAATGTTGGTGTATACCAAATTTTCCTCCTTAGGGTGAAATATAGCATAGTGCTTTCGCATAGGCCTGCTAAGCCAAGACAAGTCTCGGCTTCACTGTGTCTCATCGGCATAAACAGAACTTCTGCTCGGATGGGACATCACGTTTGATCAGTCGTTTGATTGAAACACAAAGTGTGTTTTAGTTTTAATGGATTTGCGTCAAGCCGGCGCTAATCTATTCCGACAAAAAGTTAGTGTCGGTTTCTAATAAGGCGAGGCCAAAACGCAACTGTGTAAGAAATAAGGATTTGTGCCCTCAAGTGCAAAGACTGGTTTTACCAACAAATTTTCACCCTAGTGAGAAATTTTGGTGTTTACCAAATTTTCCTCCTTAGGGTGAAATATAGCATAATGCTACATAACTTTTTTTCGCGTACTTCCATTCAAATCTATTTTGTAGCTTTTTTGAAGATTTTGTTGCCAAATACCACATAGTTTGACTCCCGTTCACTTCAATTGAAGTTTTTGCCATTGGCTCTTTGACAAAATATTATATGAAAATATATTAAATGCTAGAACTTTCGAACTAGCATTTAGAAAATTACACTTCATTCATTTTTTAAAGGGAGCAATCTTAGTTTTTAAATGATAAAACATCTGTTTCTTGAAGAATGCGGAAGTTGGAGTTTTGGGATATTTTGTCCGTAAAACCCCCTATTTTTAAAAATCAACGAAGACGTTTCTATGAAAACTCACATTTCGAAAATGCAAATTAACAATAATGAAGGGAAAAGGAACAAATATCCGGAAGAATCAGACGAAGAACCAGAAGAAAACCCAACCGTTGAATGTAAATTTGAGTCCGACGAAGACGAGTATTTCGTAGGGGATGAGATAAATTTTCAAATAGCCGGATCCGAAAAGGCAAAGAGATAAACAACTTTATTCCTTACATAACCATTTCGACTACAAAGGGCGAAATAAAATTTTTGATAGACACAGGCTAAAACGAAGTGTGTACGCTTCCTGGTCTGATGGTATCAAGGAAAAATGGTTTCATATATTGTCACGAGGCGAAATCGGTATGTGTTTTTAGTACCAATAGGATTGTCAGGAGAAGATTGGAGTTCAAACCTTTGCTTTATCTCTGTGATTGTTCCAAATTTGGTAGATCAACTATTTATCTGACCGATACACCATACCTAATTGTTTTTCTTGCTAGCAATCATGATTTACTTAGAATCGCTAATAATATATACGCAGTGAGAAATACAAAAAGCTTGCAATTAGTTTGGCCAATGATTGTACGGAAATATGCAAATGTTTCGTACCTGTACAAAAATATCAAAATGCAATCTGAATATTTTTTACGAAAGCTCGCAACACAATATAAAATATATTATATAACTAGGGTTCGTCGCGGTTGCAGTAATTACCGCAACCGCGCGGTATTTACCGCACCCGCACCGCAAAATCTGCGGTGCGGTGAGACACTTTTTCCCGCAGATGCGGTGCGGGAAAGAGCTTTTACCGCGCGGTTTTACCGCAACCGTACCGCAAAAAAAAATGTTAAAGTGATAATTTTGATTATTCTAATTGATAATGAAAGAAAATCTAGCTGTGTCCGAAATATTTTGACGCTATTATTTTTACGACATATTTTGGTTATTTTATACTTCTAAGTAAAACTTCATAAACTAACCATTTCAAATACATAAAACGCAAGATCCAAATAGAGACAAAATTATTAGATCATTTAAAAACAATACATGTTTACTCTTAAATCCAATTTAAAATCACTTCTCTCGATTTCTGTTGGAAATCGTGGAATTATGAATCGTTTTCGATATCAATTTGGTAAACACGTGATCAAACGTGATCACCCTAGTGAGAAATGTTGGTGTATACCAAATTTTCCTCCTTAGGGTGAAATATAGCATAGTGCTTTCGCATAGGCCTGCTAAGCCAAGACAAGTCTCGGCTTCACTGTGTCTCATCGGCATAAACAGAACTTCTGCTCGGATGGGACATCACGTTTGATCAGTCGTTTGATTGAAACACAAAGTGTGTTTTAGTTTTAATGGATTTGCGTCAAGCCGGCGCTAATCTATTCCGACAAAAAGTTAGTGTCGGTTTCTAATAAGGCGAGGCCAAAACGCAACTGTGTAAGAAATAAGGATTTGTGCCCTCAAGTGCAAAGACTGGTTTTACCAACAAATTTTCACCCTAGTGAGAAATTTTGGTGTTTACCAAATTTTCCTCCTTAGGGTGAAATATAGCATAATGCTACATAACTTTTTTTCGCGTACTTCCATTCAAATCTATTTTGTAGCTTTTTTGAAGATTTTGTTGCCAAATACCACATAGTTTGACTCCCGTTCACTTCAATTGAAGTTTTTGCCATTGGCTCTTTGACAAAATATTATATGAAAATATATTAAATGCTAGAACTTTCGAACTAGCATTTAGAAAATTACACTTCATTCATTTTTTAAAGGGAGCAATCTTAGTTTTTAAATGATAAAACATCTGTTTCTTGAAGAATGCGGAAGTTGGAGTTTTGGGATATTTTGTCCGTAAAACCCCCTATTTTTAAAAATCATTTCTGCTGTATGCTACAAACCATTCATTTTTTGCAGTTTTTCTAATGTTCAATAATTCTGTGCCGGTTGAGACCGGACTCCTGATTAGATGTAATGTATAGGCAATTTTTTTTGACATTAAAAATGTCTTACTCCACTATCTGGGGCTAGGTGTCATTCTAAAATCTAAACTATATCGCATGTAACGAAACTATGTAAGGTTTGCACGCTTATAACTCCGATATTACTAGATGGATTTTAATCATTCATACACCAACCGATTCAGAAACACCTAACTTAAATATTGATAACAATTCAATATCTCCCCAATAAAAGTAGACTTTTGGAAATTGGTAAAATTAAAAAGTTCACGAAAAACGTGAAAATTACCATTCGTGAGGCAGATTTCTCAGACACAGCCGTCAGTAGAGGGCAGCTTAGTTGCTCAATGAAACACGAAAAGCCATAAATAGAAGCAACGCATGTCCGTTTAAATCAGTTGTTGCTCTTATCCTATACGAGCAACATCGTCTCCGGGCGATGCAATAAGCGCTATCGATTTTCGGTAACGTTGGCGTTTGCACACACTCGCACCTAAGTGACTAAACCATATACGGTTAGTTTATAAATAGAGGTGACGCGTACCCGTTTGAATCAGTTTTTGTTCTTATGTCGAACGGGTAAGATCATGGCTGCAGCGTCTGGGCACTACAATAAGCGGCAGACGCTATGTATTTTCGGCAGCGGTGGCCGTGTGCGGATTTTTCGGGTACCAGCATGGTGTCACAGAATGATTTGCAAAGTGGGTGGGCGGGGTGGTTTGGATTTAATTCAATACAGTGTGTGCTGCTTAAGAGTGTTGCGTTGAAAAAAATAATTATTTCTATGCATACGTGTGCGTTATAACTTGTTAATCCATGTTTACGGCGCTTTGTAGCTGCGTAGGGTAAAGAGCCTATTGGCTTTCATATGTTTCATATTTCGGTTATATGTTTTTTTATCAGTAAGGCATCTGACAACGTGTTTCTGTAGTTATTGCACTGTTCAGCAGCGTAGTATTTTATATAGGAGAGTACACTCAGGTTTTTTACGCGTTTTTTGCGCGGTATTTTTTACGCGGATTTTGAAGTTTACGCGGTTTTCTTTCACGCGTTTTTTGAAATTTACGCGGTTTTCATTTTGCGCGGCCTGTATCCCCCGCGTAAAAAACCTGTGATTGCATCGGAAACAATCCCATTCCTAGCAGAACTTTTTGTTTTCTAATTTCAAACACTTTTGTACTGTACAAAACGGAAAATTTTAAAACAGAACTTACCGTCCCAGCAGCAGTTTAAGCAGGTGTTCTTTTTCGATTAAAATTCAACCCATGTCTTAAGCGCTACTGGACTTAAAATTGTTTTCCCAGTTTATGCAGTCAGAGTATCTGTCCTGCCCTATGTATTTAAAACACAGTTCTAATCGCATTTCAAAGTATACAACAAATAGAACGGTTAGGTATACCAATTTAAATTTTAAAATAAATCTGTTTTAAATTATGAAACAAACCGCTGTACTGAAGATATAATTATGTCAGTCCTATTACCGCATAAAACACCTATATAACATAAAACGCTGCAGAATTGGTTTAATAATACAATGTTTACACTACAGAGTTATAACACGTTATAATAATTAGCAACAAGAAAAATGTCACCAAGAAATCATAAAAACCTGTTTTAACCGGTAGTGCGAACGTTGTATAACAATGTAATTTATCAAATAATTTCATTTGTTCAACCACTAATCGATCAAGAAATAACCTTAAGATTGTTTACTTAAGTTCATTAGTACATTATTGAAAATTTAAATGGAAAATGAAATTTCATATTTCATGGAGAATCTGTATATTTCCGTTAGCGGGCGTGGGCTGCCTCATCACAGTTCTCAATATGGAACTTTTCTTTTTAATATATTTTCTGGACAGACAAGCCTATTTTTACTAGATGGATCAGCCAAATAATGCCGATCACCTAGTAAGATACTTGATTAATTATAATAATAGGTTACCGTTATTTCATCAAATATGGCGTCGTTCTAATTAATGAAATACAATATGTTTTTATTTCACTGTATTGGAATATATGCGCTACTATATAGAAGTACTTGGTTTTTTTTTTTTGGTGAAATTCCGTTAAGAATGAAAGGTGGTTTACTACGTAAATGCGAAAATCATCCATTTCATTTTCATATGTCAAAAACATTGAAAATGTGAAAATTTAAAGGAAAAAATATGCAACTTCATTTCTTATTACATTTTTATTCCACATTTTTCAATTAACTGAAGGGTTGCTAAAATAAAAGTTTTCCTATTACTGCAGTAGAACGTTTTTGAATGTATAATGTTTGCCTTAAAATGTATGAAATTTTATTAATAGAAAATGTAAAAGTTGATTTTTTCATAAACATTACATTCTGAGGAGTCTCTTAAAGTTAAATTTCGTGTGAATAAGAATAACATTTTATTATGTATGGTTACACAAATGTACAATTTTTCAACACCATTTTTAAAAATATAAAAATTTTACCGCATTTACCGCATTACCGCGCGGTGCGGTGCGGTAAATAAAATGCGGTTGCGGTAAGCGGTGCGGTTTTATTATTGTTTTGCGGTTGCGGTGCGGACAATCCATTTACCGCCCACATCCGCACCGCGACGAACCCTATATATACCTCACAGAAAGATAGCCTTTGGTCAGAAATTCGTGGCACTCCATAGTCCATTGACCCAACTTAGTATGGAATGACTTAGTATAGAACGACTGTAAGAGACAAACTAGTTTCTCTGCACAAGCACATTGTTGAGAAATCATTTCTAAACGGTCTTTTCAAATTTATTGCATGCCTTTCTTGTACTACAACGGGTACGCAATCAATACAAAACTCAATTTTATAACCCAATTCTTGCAGGAATATGTTACATAGGTACGTTATCGCGTATTTCCATTCAACAAAATATTTCCACAAATGTATATTGTAGCAACCCCGAAAGCTGCAATTGTTTTTTTTTATAGGAAAGTCCTAATTACATGAATAAGGATTTTTAATTGCGGTCACGTATAAAACATGAACCGGAACTACCTATAGACACTGTTTAAAAAATAAATTGGAATGTTTAGTGAATATTGGAATGTTCTTTTATCTTTTATCAATAAGTCCGAGGAACATAGGACCAATCCGAACTTACACATGAGATTGCACGGAATCATGCCTTTGGCTTGGTGAGTCAACCATCAAATAGACCTTGGAACCGATGTTGCTGGACAGTCTTGCGCGAATGTTACACCACCATCAGAAAAGTGTCAAGTTGTCAAACTATCGTAAGATCCCTAATATCGCCGGCTACTGCAGATTTCCTCATGGAAATATTCTTGTACCGAAAATCTGTAAGCTTCACCTTCCTTCAGAATATTCATTACTTGGCATGGAGCAATACGAGGGAACCCAAACTAAGGTAATTTTGTACGATCTTACAGACAAAGCACGCAGAAGCTCCCATAATTTTCCAGAAAATATGGAATGTGCTTTCAAGGTTTCATCGAACGGAGAGTCTCTATTGAGTTGAGGCTGTCCTAAACAATAAAATAATAATCTGTGGGCAAAGTATCAATAATCCTGAGGATATACTGCATAGCAGCGAGTTATGCGCCGTAAGCTGAAAAAGGATCATTAGGGCCCCTTACACGAGGCGCTAGTAATGTCATTACTGAGCAGTAATGTCACTTTTAATGATCGTGTAAGGTGAGTAATGACGGAATTCCCATACAAGTCCAGTAATGACACTACTTAGTTATGACACTTTTATTGCGCGTGTAAGGGCCCCTATTGAGTTTGAATGAGGCGGTGAGGTTTTGATTGAATATACTAGAGCCAATGGAGCCGTCGAAACCTGACTCGTCTGTGTAAAACATATCGTTGCTGTCGACTCCTCGAAATTTACTATGAAAGATGTTTGGGTTCACTTGCGGACGTATGTGATCTGGGATTCCACGAATCTTATCTTTCATGGATGTGTCGAAAATACAGTTGAATCAAAAGCATGAGAGAGATTGACACGTTTGGGAATTGATATTTTGTGGCATGTAATCGAAGTATAAGAACATAAATCGGGTGTAGGAATTGAACTCGAGCGTCTCAAAATTTACAATTACTAACGGGTTCAAGATATCTCATCGAATGAGCATTCGATATGAGAGGTCCCAAAACTAATTTTTTAGCGGAAGGACGCCCGCCAACACTTTTAGACTGATCGTATGGGTCGAATGCATACAACCCAAAGCAATGCGCAACCAACAATACTGAATTCGCCCCAGTTTGGGGAAGTGTATGTTCGCAGTGGCACGAAAACAGAAACACCCGTAATCTATCACCGACAATATTGTAGTTTGGTACAGCCTGATCAGGTCTCCTGAATGGGCACTCCGCCATGTAACGGTTATTGTACGGAGAAAGTTGATCCTTTGTTGGCACATCTGTTACAAATCTTTAACACAAGAACGTTACACTTACTGTTTCTACCTTAGAACATTGCACTGGGGTACAAATGTACCCCACACGTTTGATTGCAATTTTCGCAGGTAAAAATGCAAACAAAAGAAATATATATATACATCATTTGATTCTTTTTTAATTGCGAAAATACCTGTGTAATTGAAT
This sequence comes from Topomyia yanbarensis, assembly GCF_030247195.1. Classification (NCBI taxonomy): domain Eukaryota; kingdom Metazoa; phylum Arthropoda; class Insecta; order Diptera; family Culicidae; genus Topomyia; species Topomyia yanbarensis. The sequence goes on along the minus strand of NC_080670.1, from coordinate 84,701,788 downwards.
GTATGGAATTTATTGAATCAATGATACATAAATTAGGTTGAACAAAAAAAGTGAAAAAATCGCGGTTTTGACTTTTTTCACAAAAATTACTATAAATTTGCGAATTTTCAACCGATTTGAAAAAAATCCAATGATTCTAGTACTACGGTATACAATGGAATTTCGATATTTCTGATAAAGTGCAATTATTTGGAAGAGTGAAAGTTGAAAAATCGGGTTTTGGAAAATACCACGAAATGGAGCGGAAATTGAAATGAAAAAAATATTTCTGACCAGTAATACATTGGTAACACACAACGTTACTGTTACAGCAGTTACTGTGCGCAAATTATATTTGCGAATCATTGTTTTGTAAAACTATAAAAAATAAAAATTAAAAACAATAATAAACAGCGTCAATGAGAACGAATTTTGTTCTACTTCTAAACAAATTGACAAATTGTCCAAGATATCTTGCAATAGTCCTTCCAAATCGACAGGTTAGGGACTAAGTGTAGTAATCGGCGAAACATTCGTGAATGTTATTCACGTAAAAGTTGCAGAATAGGAAGCTTAGACATGAGCCCTGTGAAAGAGCCATGTAACTAATTCGGGACCACGCGAGAAATGCATGAGTTTATCAGACGACAAGTTTGGCAAAAAGTTGTTTAAAATCGATGAAAGACCATGATGGTGCAGCTTCTCAGAAAAAAATCTTGATAGAAATTGAATCAAAAGTCCCCTAATATCCAAGAAAACTGATGCTATCTGATCTTTGCTAGCATAGGCCATATAAATTTCCGTTGAGAGCAACGCAAGACAATCATTCGTCATTCGTCGTCGGAAGCCAAATTGTGTATCTGATAGTAAGCCATTTGCTTCCTAATTGTCAAGGCGGAGTAAGATCATTTTCTCGAACAACTTTCGGATGCTGGACTGTAGCAATCGGTCGATACGAGTTGTGGTCGGAGGCTGGTTTTCCTGGTTTTTCGATGGCGATGATCTTCACTTGCCTCCAGTCATGTCCAGTATTGAGAATCAAGCCAGTCACTGGGTTCCTGTTCCCATGTCGTAAGAGGAGACTGAAAACAGTAGTCGTCAAGTCAAGGTGTTTCTCCGTGCCTAGGACTGAATGGCAATATTCCCCATCTTTTTAAAGTATTGGTTTGGTGATTAATCCCCCTAAAGCTGAGAAGCAAATTTTTGTTTGGTCATTTATGAAAATAATAAAAAACTGTGTTCAGCAAAGTTGTAGGGAATATAATAAGAAACAACTTCGCTGAAGAGACTATGTATCTATCTTTTGATTTTAATACACATTTATGGAGTTTTCTATGATACACCCCTGAAAATCACTTTTTCCAACATAACTTTCCTGGGTGATTTTCTTAGAATTTCAAAATGTTCTAAGATTTCGTTTGGCATAAGAAAATACACAATTTTTGTTATGCAAGTTTATTTCTCTCTCTTATATCTGTACAGTTATCGAGATTTTTAGTGCCAAAAAAGCAACATTTTCGTATGAAATAATACTTCAATTCGCAAATTTCCGCAGACAAAGCCATATTCATTCGAATGTGTAAAGCAAACGCTATCGAAGCCAGGGATAACCATTTGTCGCATGCTGTCTCTTGCATGCAAAATCATATATTCAAAAAAACGACTGTAAAACCCTTTTATAAGGCCGTTTAAAAATTACATCACACATTCAAGGGTAAAAGGAGGATGCATAGAGCATGTTGTTACATGGAGGAGAAGTAGGAGGTGGGGAGGGGTTAATATAGCTTTTTTGCTGTTGGAAAAAATAATTAAACAACACATAGTTTGAACTCTAAGCCTTGGTGGCAACGACGAGCTTTCTCATGGTACCTTAAGTAAATCGTAAAAAATTCGATGAATATGCCTTCAAAACCTCACAAATTATCATTGACCTGTATGATTACCTGCGTCGGTACATAACCTCGTTACTCATGCGGCCAAAGTGATTTCGTTTTTCCCAATTCCTTTTGGTCAATTGTCAGAAGAAACACCGCTATCCATGATCGAAGCCTTACGAAATTACAGAGAGGATCATACTCAAAAGTCCTCCAGGGTAGAAACCAACACCAATCTGATCCCCTAATTTCATAGATCGGAGGATTTCCGCAGAAGAACAATACTTCATTATCGGAGGATGCGAAAAACAGTCACCGAAAGCGACATTTTATTATAATTTCAATCCAAAATAAAAGATTTCCGAACTGAAAACATAGTATTGGTATATTTCTAATATTTAATTCCAGTTTGTAGTTGGTAAGCTATGTTAATCCCTCCTACCTCTCCGCCATGTAATAACATGCTTCATACATCCTCCTTTTACCCTTAAATGTGTGATGTAATTTTTAAACGGCCTTATAAAATGGTTTTATAGTCGTTTTTTGAATATATGATTTTGCATGTAAGAGACAGCATGCGACAAATGGTTATCCCGGATTCGATAGCGTTTGCTTTATAGATTCGAATGAATATGACTTTTTCTGCGGGAATTTTCGGATTGAAGTGTTATTTCATACGAAAATGTTGCTTTTTTAGCGCTAAGAATATCGATCACTCTACAGATATAAGAAATAAAAATAAACTTGCATAACAAAAATTGTGTATTTTCTTGTGCCAAACAAAATCTTAGAACATTTTGAAATTCTAAAAAATCACTCACAAAAGTTATGTTGAAAAAAGTGATTTGTCAGGGGTGTATCATAGAAAACTCCACAAATGTGTATTAAAATCGAAACATAGATACATAGTCTCTTCAGCAAAGTTGTTTCTTATTATATTCCCTATAACTTTGCTGAACACAATTTTTTATTATTTTCATAAATGACCAAACAGAAGTTTGCTTCTCAGCTTTAGCGGGATTAATCACCAAACCAATACTTTAAAAAGATGGGGAGTATTTTATAGACAAACTTTGCTGAAGACACATAGCTCGAAAATCGTTTTTTCGTGATCAAAGCAATTTCGATCACGTTTTTGTCTATTTGGAAACACTATGCATCGCCTACTGATGATTTCAAAAGGGTTGTATCATATTGTGGCAGAAATGGGTTTCCTTTCATAATCACCCACCACATAATTTGGGGCAACTCAGATATCAATTTGAGAGGCACCGAATTAATGGGATACTTAAGTAGCACAAATCTGTACATACTTAATGCATGAAACCGCCAAACCTTTGCACGAGCTGTCAGAGAAGAGGTGTTAGATGTAACTCTCTGCTCTGACGGTATTACGCATGAGTTGGCAAACTGACTCGTACCAAACGAGCTCAAACCGTCGTTATCTCCAAGTGACTTGGATGAGGTCGTAGATAAAACAAGCTGACTCATAGTAGCATAAATAAGTTACTTTCGAAAGACTTTGACGTCAGTTCGATTAGAACTGCTAGTGGTGAATACTCGTCTGACGAAGATGTAGTGCTCAGCTGTCTTTTTGACACACACTTTCCAGGCTATATAGAGCCTTCACTGACGACTGCCTCTGAGTTCATTTCAGCTAGTTCTGATTCTTGGGTATTTGCTCGACAACCAACCGTGACAACCGACCAAATGGGAGATTGAAAGTTTTACTCCGTATAAGTCTCCGGGAAAGGATGGAATCATTCCAGTTCTACTACAAAGAGCATATGAACGCTTCAAGCATATTTTAAAAAAGATTCTTACTTATAGTCTTGCAACAGGATACATTCCATTGAAATGGCGGGAAATAACTGTCAAATTCATTCCCAAAGGTGGCCGCGTCACGTATGAGGGGGCAAAGAGCTATAGACCGATCAGTCTGATCTCCTTCCTTCTCAAATCAGTGGAGCGTTTAGTCGACCACTATATTCGAGATGTTAGTTTGGGCGAGCACCCGTTGTATGCAATGCAACATGCATATCAGCGGGGAAAGTCTACTACCACCCTGTTACACCATATTGTCTACAACATTGAAAAAGCTTTTTCACAAAGGTAATCAAGTTTAGGAGTTTTTCTCGATATTGAAGGTGCTTTTGATAACGTGTCTTTCGAATCCATTTCGGAAGCAGCACGAGGTCATGGAGTACCTTCATGTATCACGAACTGGATACACGCAATGCTTAGCAACCGACATCTGTGCTCATCGTTAAGACAAATAGAGATAAGGAAACTGAGTGTCTGCGGATGTCCTCAAGGAGGTGTGCTGTCACCACTTCTATGGAACCTTGTCGCCGATGGCTTGTTCAAGAAACTTAATGAGCTTGGGTTTCCAACGTATAGTTTCACCGATAATTATCATATAGTTCCCCCCCGAGGAGATTTGAAACAGAGGAGAGTTGAAACAGTGCCCATTACTAGCGAAACAGGACCGTTAGGGATAAAACAATAATGCATTTGTTTTATTTATATCGTACTCATAAACCCTCCAATACAAGCCAACTACGTTAAATAAGTGGTTGAGTATTTACGGTAAACACACTACAAAAATGAGCAAAAGTAAGTTTTCGTTATTTTGTTAAAATATATATTCGATCATGAAAATATCACTATTATATAGTCTAAGAGTTAACATTTATGAATTGTATACGTTTCTTTCTATCTTTGCGAGGTATAAATTGTAAATTGTGGATCAAGCCTTACTTCTTGACCTAGGAGAGTTGAAACACCTTGTTTCAACTCTCCACGATGATGAACTTCTAGTCTTATGGCAATGTTAAAATCACGTTAACGTTCCTGAACAAATAATAATAATCAAGATTCTTCTTTCCTGAATTGATAACAGTGATCAACGTTGTCAATCTATTAGATCTTGGTCATTTATATCCACGGAATATGTATTTGTTCTAATTGTTTACTCCTATCAGCTTCTGAAGCTTGGAGTGAAGTGACCATAATTCAAAATGAATCAAATACTACCGACATGGACACCAATTTACCTGTTTTCATAAACCCGTATCACTTGTAGTCATAAATAGTATCACTGGTCATATCAACTATTTTAATGAATGCAGAATGTTCTAGGGGAAGTGATTGGAAAATAATACATAACTAAATGTATGAAAAACTGCCCAAGCTCGACCCTCATTAACAGAAGACAAAGATTAAGCCCGCACGATATTAAGCCTGTTCTAATGACTTCTGGTTTTCCGGTCTATTTACGTCACATCCTTGTTCTCACTTGAGTACTAGGGCTCTAATTTTCATAACTTTCCCTACCCAGTAATCTCTAGCTAATTGAATGTCGTTAAAATGTAATAATGTATGAAAAATTGGTAGCAATTTCTTAATTTTACGGTTATAGCTAATTAGTGGTTAGTTAAAGTATCTTACTGTTAATACTATTGGGAGAATTGCAGAAATTTCTGCATTTGTAACCAAAATCACAGTTGTAACATTTGATGCTTTAGAAAGCGTTTTGATAATATTTAAAATAATTGGTTACTTGTTCCAATTGACATTAATTGCTGTTTCAACTTACCTCGGTATGAGGAGAGTTGAAACAAAGAGAACACTGTTACAAAAATCAATATATTGATACTATGTTATTGATTTGTGCCAGTTATTTTGATGTAATTTGATTAAGCATAAACAGAAGTAAGAAATTTAAAAATAAGCAATCATCTTTGTGAATCCGATTACGGTACATTATATCATTTGATATGCAACTGCCCTGTAGTAACGCAATTACGTATCCGGATTTTTGGTTCTCCATACATTGATGAACCTATGTACAGAGAGCTGAAACTGCGGGATATGCTATTGTTCCTAACCCAGTATAGTATTCCATTAACCCAGTGTGGAAAAGAGCTGTAGTTTTAGCCGTATTTGAATGACTCTCTTCGGGGGTGTTATTGTTCTGTTATCCCTCCGGGGGTTGGAAGTTTCATTTTTGCTATTGTAGCACCTGCAGATCGTTCAGCATTCCTCCCCGATCAGAATGAAATAACAAGATTATAACAGAACACACAGTTTTTGTAACCTATTGTGTTATAAATTAGGTCTCGTTAGTAGTTAGAATAAAAGAAATTTATAACAAGTAGCAATGCGAGGTATAGTTTTGAAATATTTCTGTTATGTGTTTCTGATCGGGTCCGGGGGTGCAGAATGCTCCATTTGCAGAATGCTTTGTGTCATTATTTTCCTTACCCTTAACCTTACCAATCCCCAATCCTTCCCATCAGGAAAATGACGAAAAGACGATTCATGTCAAGGCACAAATCTCCGATCAGCATGCGGAACGTGACATTTGAGCCAGTCGCTACTGATTCCTGATTCCTGATAGTATAGATGTTCGTAGAGACCGGTGGCGTAACTATCTTTAGCATATTTGCAAAAGATCGCTTAGAGCGTCCCTGAAGGGATTCACATAACGCTGTTTGTACGTGGAACATGTCGGGATATCAAGTGAATTTCCCCCACATTAGAGACACTTTTCTTCTACAGGAATCATCCACATGATTCCCATCGCATTTCCCACAACAAGCCTTTTTGTTAAAATGGAAGGCTGTGTGTCCCAATTGTTTGCAAACAGTACAGTTCATGACCCGCGGCACAAAAAGGTGAAAAGGTAGACGAACCTTAAATAAAGAGGAGGTAGTTAGGGGTCAGACCCACGAAGATCACCCGATAAGAGTCTTCACTGGCTGAAGCAAGGCTGAAGTCTTTGGCCCGGAAGAAGATCACGATTCGGCATCCATCTAACCTCACCATTGTCAGGGGAAGCTATTTGCCCAGAGTACGTTAGTAGTTGAACCAAGAAATGGGAATGTGAATTAATAGCGGAACATATCTTGGTTTTACATTTCTTAGAAAAGAAATGTATAGAATTCCTCAAACTTTCAAGAGTTTTTCCGAGGCCCGGAGGGCCGAGTCTTATATACCAATCGACACAGCTCGACGATTTGGGACAATGTCTGTGTGGGTATGTGTCTGTGTGTGTATGTAGCGGACAAACTCTCATTCGTGTTTCTCAGCACTGACTGAACCGATCTTATCCGAACCAATTTAAAATACCTATTAGCCAGACAGAACGCTATTAATTTGTTTTTGATTATGATGTTTAGTTTTCAAGATATGCATGTTTGAATGTGTAAAAATGGAGTTTTTTGAAATTATCTGCCAAAATTGACGACATAGATTAACACTGTATATATTTTTAGACAGCTTTAACGACTACCTTTCAAACAAGCTAAAGATTGTTGAAATCGGACTATTATCAAAAGAGATATTTAACATTAAATACGGACAAAAAAAATTATCATTCCCCATTGCCAGAAATATGACCAAAAACATGTAACCTGTTATTATTAATTATTGTTATTATTCGGAGAATTTAATGGAGGTAATATGCCCTTTCTTTTGGAATTGTGCTTTTGCTGATTAATCCGCCTACGAGCGAGATATTTTCATAAATTTTCTTGGAAGTGATTGTATTGAAATGATGCCTTCAGCAAATTTGTAGCTCTTACTTTTGCGAATAACTTTACTAAAGTTATGGCTTGTTGTTTGTGGATTACTCTTTGTCGACTATTTATTGTTCAATATAGTAATAATCCATTTATATAAACCAAGAATTATTTCGATAAAACGAATTTTGTATTTCATTCTTATATATACAACCGCTAGAAACAATCACCGAACACTTCCAAGTTGTCTGGAAGGAACTTGATAACTTATCAGTGTAAAAATGTTCATTTGCGCGAACCTTCTGTCTGCAATTTTTCTAACTTAGAACCATCAATCTGAAACATATCGGAAAATAAAAAGCGAAATAAATAACTCCAAGCAACGGCGTAGCCAAGAGAAGGCTTTGGGGTTTAACACCATACACCCCCCTCCCACTCAAAAAAAATTATTGGATTGAAGTTAAAAATTTATTGATGCTGACTGATTTAATGCAATATTACAATAAGAATTATTTGATCCGTACATTGATAACCTGTTGTTGTAAACATCATGAGGACTTTTGAAAAATTGTCGGAATGGGATCCTGATATGTAACTGATCTATTGGTCCTGATTTCACAGTTGTCTAACAACATTAATATCAAATACCTGCCTGAAAACATTCCAATAAAAAATTCCAGAGTTCTGAAATTAATCATAATCCTCAGATTTCCTTTCATATTGAGCTGGCTTTTGAAGAGATGTACTGTAATAAGGGTCTTTATTTAATAGGAAGCGAAGCTTGCCAAAAATGTTTTAGTCTTTCTCAAAGGTACAATCTTCCCATCGGCTGCTATTGAATTTTTTATTGAATGGATTTCCGGTTCCGGAGTTACGGGTTGAAGAGTGCGACCACATAGCGAATTCCCACATAAACTGAAATGAAAAGTTTCACAAAGGGGGGAGTAACGGAAAATTTCAAAATCAAATTTGTATTTTTGATGCCAAGTGGCTTTAAAAGGCATGAAACGTTGAGATTTGATGTAACATCGAAATAAAATTTTTTGGCGAAAATTGACTATGGCACATTTTTGCTTTTCTCATATAGAAAGGTTATTCAATCACTCTAAAAATCATCAATCACCCCGGCCCGGAGGGAGAATACAGTGAGGGGTTGATACCTTAAAATTAAAACTAGTTTAAAATTTCTTAACAAGTTGAATATTTTCGACAGGACCCGGACCTCCCGAATATTCCTAATTGATCCGCCGCTGGTTTCAAGCGATGTTTTAGTATGGACACATAGTATCTCAAGATCGTGGCTGTCGATCCATTGTATGTATGTGCAAATCGTACTGAATATTGAGCGACCGAAAATACAAGTCGCAAGGACATAACGTGCTTCGTAAAACCCGTTTCAAATATATTAGAATATAAAAACGGGATATAAACTTCAAGCATAAAAATCGCACTGGGACATTTCTTTGTAAGAGTCGGATAAAAAAAATCTTCAGTGAAAAAACTGGAAAGAAATATATCCGATTCTTACAAAGTAGTTAGCCGACTTTTAATCTTGAACATCAAGATATATGGATGCATTTATTTTAAAACTATTGTTATACTGGAGGTTCATCCTTGCCGAGTTTTATGGGTGAAGCAAAGCAAAGCCGGCGTCGCACAGTGGGTTGAAACGACAAAAACGTGAACTTAATTCACTAGAGGCCAAACCATCGAATATATTCACAGGGTGTCTTTGGAGGAATTGTTCATATGAATATTCTCCACAATCTGAAAACAATTGAAATTAGACATGGCTTACTATGATCGAACTAAAAAAATTAACTTTTTATACTGACTAGATAGAAAGTTGGTATCTTCGACAAAGTTTTAGGAATGCTTATAGTGAAGAATTTTGTCGAAGAACTTGAGCTTGTAGGAGGAAAGGTTATCGATTTATAAGGCGTTTTCTATGACAACCCCTTTAAATCTAGTTTTCTTAATATAACTTTTTTCATTGTGACTTTTCGTGCAAACTATGTATAACACAAATATGTAGGTATCAAAACTACATAATATTGTCGAAGACTGTATGTAAAATACTCATTTGTTTCAAAGTTATTGAAGATTTTTACATTTTTTTACACCAACTTCAACTACGTATAAGAAAGACCTCTGTGAAGTTGGCCGGAAAATTCGCGGAAATTCGACTAAACTAAATTTTATTCGTTTGGTGGTCGTTTGGTGGTGATTGGTAGTCGGTTTTTAACGTTTGGTGGTGGGCGGCTGTTTGAATAGTTCGTCGAAACGGCACTCTCAGAAGAACGTTTCCGCGTAACGTTCTGGACCTTGCTTGGATGTTAACTCGCTCTAGTAAATCTGGAGTATCGATGCGTCCTGACAGAAGATCAGAGATGAATAAGGCTCTTGTAGTTTCTCTACGACGCTGAAGGGTATCAAGCTGGATGAGTTGACACCGACTCTCGTAGCTTGGTAGACGAACAGGATCGCGCCAAGGCAGGCGTCGAAGAGCATACCGTATAAATTTTCGTTGAGCGCCTTTAATTCGATCGCTGCTGTTCATGTAATTCGGGTTCCAGACTGCCGAACTATACTCCAGCGTGGAGCGCACTATAGAGCAGTAGAGGCTTTAGAGACAATAAATGTCTGTGAAGGATTTAGCCGTACGGAAAATGAAGCCCAGGCTTCGCGATGCTTTACCAACAACATACGAAATGTGATTCTTAAATGTAAGTTTCGAATCTAACAGCACTTCAAGATCCTTAACGCAGCTCACTCGGGAAACAAGAGCTCCAGACAAGTTATATTCAAACTCAATGGGATCTTTTTTTTCTGGAGAACGGTATCACAGAACATTTCGCCGGATTCAGAATCATTCGGTTGTTTTCACACTATCTGCTGAACGTGTCAAATTGCTGCTGCAAATAAAGTGCGTCCGTTCGGCTCTTAATTCTGTTGAAATTTTTTAGGTCATCTGCATACGACAACCGTGGCCCTTTCAGCTGATAGTTTACATCGTTGAAATAGAGAGTGAATATCAATGGTCCGAGGTGACTTCCTTGCGGAATTCCAGACGTTGCGGAGAATAGTTTGGAGTATGCATCACCTATGTTCACACTGAGTTGACGGCCAACGAAATAGGATTGGAACCATCGCAGGAGTGATCCACTAAAGCCAAGCTTTTCCAATTTAGCGATTGCGATATCGTGATTGATTTTGTCGAAAGCTGCAGATAAGTCAGTATATATAACATCAGTTTGTTGCCTCGCATCGAACCCTTCGGACACAAAAGAGGTTAGAGATAGTAGATTCGTCGACGTCGATCGATTCGGCATGAATCCGTGTTGGTCTTTAGAAATATCTTTAGAATATTCCTTACAGTGAAAAAACACTGACTCCACCACGACTAACTCAAAGAGCTTGGAAATGGCACGGAGCGCAGAAATTCCTCTATAATTGTCAATGTTCCTCTTATCACCTTTTTTGTGGACAGGAAAGATGAAAGCTGCTTTCCACAATTGAGGAAAAGTCGTGGTTGTCAGTGACATTTTGAATAGTTGACAGAGTGGTTCCACCAAACCAGATATACACTTTTTCAAAAACACAGCAGGGACACCATCTGGCCCGGGAGATGACGATGCTTTAAGCTTGGATGCTGCTGATACAATATCCGAGTGCTCTACACGAATCTCACTCACTGACCGTTCGAGTTGGGCCACGCCGATAGCTGCAGCGTCAATCTGCTGCGAGGACAGTGTCTCACTGACGAACACACTCGCAAATTTAGAGTCGAACAATTTGCATATGGCTTGTGAATCATGACCAGCTTCACCATTCAAAAACATTGCAGAAGGCAAGCCGGTTTCTTTCCGCTGCTCATTGACGTATCTCCAAAACGATTTAGGATCCGACTTAAGCTTACGTTGCATTTTTCGTTGATAGTGTGAAAAACAAAAACTGTTCAGTTTTTTAAAATCGTTATTCAGCCTTACATAATAAGCTCTCAGTGACAAGGTACGGCGTTTGGTAAACTTTCGTAATGCTGCTCTTTTTGCAGTTTTTAGCTGACGTAACTCGGCTGTCTGCCAAGGGAATTGATCACTTCGTTGATTACACTTTGGGACATGACGATCGATAAGGCAGCTCATTATATGGCAGAACATTTCAGCGGCGGAGTTCACATCATCCTTGCTTAGCACAGAATCCCAGTTAATGCTTTGTAAAATATTCAGAATGCTGCTATAGTCGGCCCGCCTATAATTGTAACACACGGTGGGCGCGTGGCTCGAAAAGTTCATAGGACGGACCGGAGTGTAAGATGTAGAGGCGGATGGTGGCGAACATACTTTACTAACGGGGCGAGGGCGGTGGAAATATGCGGCGATTGATCTCTGGCATTAACGAAGCATAGATCTAAAATCCGGTCGTTCTCGTTCGTTGTGCTGTTGATCTGCAGAAGTGTAGCCGTGCTATAGCCATCCAGAAGAGTAATGCTGCCAGGATGAAAAACAGATTCGTCTGGGTCGGGTTGTAGAAATCCGTTATGAATGGAACGCCACTTTGTTGTAGAAAGGTTGAAATCGCCGAGAATCATGATTTCGTCAGTGGGTTGCGCCATCGCAGCAACAGAAGTCAATGATTCAGAATGAGAATCAACTAGTACAGAGTCGCGAATTTTATCGGGAGGGAAATAAACCACACACACACACACACACATATATATATATATATATATATATATATATATATATATATATATATATATATATATATATATATATATATATATATATATATATATATATATATATATATATATATATATATATATATATATATATATATATATATATATATATATATATATATATATATATATATATATATATATATATATAATGTTCGATTTCCCAATTTTATCACTTGTTCGATGCTGCTCCTAGCATCATTTGTTATATGTTGAACTTTTAATCCACGAGGCACAGCGAGTAAAACACCGCCTCCAGAGCATTTTTGTGGCTGTTGAGAGGGCTCCGATCACATCTGAGAACCTCGTAGTCAGAGCAAATCACCTGGCTGGAAAGAGTCTGCTCATTTAGCCATGTTTCTGTCAATGCGATAATGTCGTAACAGCAGTCCGAGGTAGCTAGGCGATAGTTATTTGCACAGGAATTCATGCCACCCACATTTTGATAGTATAAGTGGATGGGCGACGGTTTTAGGCACGGAAGGCTGACCGGCACTCCTTGATTCCTTCGTCTGGAATGCACACCGGGGCGACTGGAATGACTGCTAACAGCAGAAGGCGCGAATGAACTGCATGAATTGGTAGCACCCGTGATGGAAGTTGGAGTGCTCCTCAGGAGGTTTCCAGCTGACGGCTGACAGCGTCGACTTATTATTTGACAGTCGGAAGCATTCGAGCTAGAACAAACAGCTCCATAAGGAAAAACGGTTGATTCATCAATATTATTTTTAAAACACTTGCCAAAGAGGGCAATTTGGAAGTCCCCCCTCCATTCCCAGACACAGGGCCGGGACGACTGAAGATACTGCTGACTGCGAGAGGCACGACTGTGCTGGGAGGATTGGGGGATTCCATATTGCTTTCTACGGTGCGTCCCGGTTGCCAAGGCGAATTGTCGGTGCGTAGTCTAAAATAACTGCTATTTGCGATGGATTTATCCCAGTCGAGGTGTTTTCCGAAACCCCTGCTTCCCGTCATTAGTACGTTCTTGCCGAAAGTCGATGAACTCGCGGAAATACATCCCATCCGGCCAGGTTTCGGCATTGAGGGCCATTTCACGAAGTTGCTCCTTAACCATAGCACCAACCTCAGCTTCGGAAACGGTGGTAGCAATTCGCGACAAGTAAATCCAGCATTTACTAGTAGCGGGTGGAACAGTGATTGTGGGTACCTTTGCTACATCACCCTTTTTCTTGCCACACGTTAGACTGGGGACATCGGATTTAGAAAGAAATTTATCATTCTCAGTCTCGCGAGCACGTTTGGCTCCAGCTCTATTTGGAAGAGGCCATGATATGGGAGTTGCAGGCAATGTCGTTGCAGATTCCACTGATTTTCTCCATTTTAGCTTTTAATGCTTCAAGCGCTGTTTTATGTGTGTCGGTCAGCAAACGGAACGCTTCGCTCAATGCTGTAAAAGCTGCATTCACTGCGGAGGATTTCATCAAATCCACACAGCTGTCGCAAAGCCAGAATATTTTCGCTGAGTCGTTAATCATGTCCAATTTTGGACGAGTGAGCGTTGAACACGATAGATGCATGATTCTGTCGCAGAATCCTTGGCATTTCAGCTGATTCAAAGTGATTACCGGCTCGGAGCACTGCAGGCAGATCGAATCCATTGCGAATCGCCTACAGGTAGGCAACAGTAGCTACTTCGCGAATAAGCTTTTCCGATATGCATCCACGGTTTCACCACAAGGATTCTATCACTACCGACGACACTTTGGGAGAACAAAATGTATGTCAATTGTCACGGCACGACCAAGAATCACAAATTATGAGTCAATTGATCAATAACTGCAGCTTAGGCGAGGGCACAAACTCTATTCCAAACATATAAATGTGTGTGTATGTGCGGATTTGTTAACAAAATGTCCACATCGGTTTCTCGGAGATGGCTGAACCGATTTTTACAAACTAAGATTCAAATGAAAGGTATACTATTCCCATAGGGTGCTATTGAATTTCATTTTCAACCGACATCTTGTTCCGGATTACGAGTTGAAGAGTATGGTTACAAAACAAAATTTGTAGATTTGTCCACATCGGTTTCTCGGAATTTTCTGAACTGATTTTGACAAACTTGATTTTAAATGGAAGGTCCATCAGCTGCTGTTGAATGTTGTGTGGATCCGAGTTCTGGTTCCACAAACTAATTCATTACAGTGTTACCAGAACGCCGTTGTATATATATATATATATATATATATATATATATATATATATATATATATATATATATATATATATATATATATATATATATATATATATATATATATATATATATATATATATATATATATATATATATATATATATATATATATATATATATATATATATATATATATATATATATATACGTGATATAGTCGAAACATTACTGTATAACGAATAGTATGGGATTATTCCACTAGGAGGTGCTAGTAACTTGAGCATGTAATTTTGTCGTCCTACTGTATCTTAGTTTCCTGACTGTTTGGAAGGTTGTTGTTCTCTTTTTTCTTCGAACTAAAACCTCAAATGGTGAATATCACCAAGGGAAAGATTAAATTAATGATTTTCTGAAAATAAGTTCACTAAATTGTCAGATGACGTCTGTTTTACTCAACAAAACTAATTTTTAATAAGTATGCAAACAAATTAAGATTTGGTAGTCGTAAAACTCCTGTGTACCATTTCTGTAACACCATTCAACCGCTCACGATGGTAATCGGATCGGATCGGATGGATAATACAACACGCACATAAATAATGACACAACCTTCCTTCTGGCAAAGACATTGCACTTCTATATGGTCGCAATCTTGAGATTCTGAAATCATGAATATGCATGTTCACTAGCGCTACCTAGTGGTAGAATCCTAAGCTATTCAGTGTATCACTTCGTAGGTTTTTATCTCTTGTGCAAATGTATCGAAGACACCCTCTTGCAAACAAATCAGGAATTCGAGATACAGTAGGCCAAAATGGCATGGTCACTAGCGTTACTTAGTGGCAAAATATCGATCTATTTCGCATACCACCTCGAGGGCTTTGATCACCAGAACAACAGTGCCGAAGACCAGGGCCGCAGAAAGAAAATACGGGCCCGGGGGTCCAACTTACGGGCCCCCACCACTGTGTATTTCCTGAGTACAAAAAAGTTAATGTTTAAAATCCATTGGAGTTCACTGATATTATGTATAGTACAATGACATTTTATATTTATGTGCAGTTTTTTGCTCTATTTATTTGTAGTGCTAATGAAGGAAAAAATGTAGAACTTTTTATACTTTGGGAGTCTTTTAATACCTCTTCGACAGTTTTGGTGACTTCGAAAAGCGCCATTTTTGTCAATAGTATTTGTAAAAGTAAGGAAATGGAAAGATTAAAAATATAGTAATTACAAAAATTAATAATATTATCTGAACGGCAATCAACGGCAAAAGATAAAAAATAGGAAAAATAAATATTAAAAGAATGTACAAAAAGCTAAAAACAACAAAACAATAAACAAATTAATGTCAAATGTTAAAAAATGTTTAATCGGAAAAAACAAAACAGAACCTTTCAAAAATTGATAAAAGAAAACAGGAAACTAGGAAAACATACTGCAAAGATTAAAAAAGTCGAACATTATTGAACAAATGGTGAAAATAATGAAAAACCGGCATGAAAGTAGGAAAAATTTTAAGAATCAATGAAAATGAAAAAACTACTAAAAAGAATACTTGATAAATCAAGAATAATAAAATTTATTTAACATTAAAAACAAGATATATTTAAAGCAATAGAAAAAGTGAATAAAACGTTAAAAATGCATAAAATTAGAGGAGTATATATAAAAAACAAGAATAAAATAACCATAGAGAAATTTAAAAAAAGGGATGGACCGGAAAATTTTATAAAACTGGAACATTGGAATGATGAAACGACGAAAAAGTAAAGAAGCATTGAACAAAAACGGAGCAAACAGTCCAAATGGAAAACAAAAAATAGTAGAAAAAAGCCAACATGGTTTACTATAGGAACACACAAAATGGAGCAATTAACACGAAGAAAATGAATAAAATGGATTAAATTATTTAAAGAATAGAAAAAAAACACTAGAAATGCAATTTGAAATAAATTCAAACAACTAACTAAATGTAAAATGAAGAAAAAGTGCGCAAAGTGTCAAAAAAGATAAATCAAACGATTTTTACGAAAATCAAAACAAAATTTAAAAAATTAAAAGTAAACGTATAGGAAAATGGTCAACAGAAAAAGTACTTTCAAAATAGGTTAAATGGAAACAATGAAGAAATAACAATAACGAATTAAAGCTTAAGGAAAATGTGCAAAAAAAATAAATTAAATTATTTGAAATGAACAATGAGAAAAAATAAAACTATGTAAAACGGAAAGCTAAAAGCTAGAAAATAAGGAAGAAAATACGAGAAAGGTAAAAAATTAAACAATAAGACAAATTAGAATGAATTTAGATAAGTAAAATTGCTTTTGGAAATGCAAAAAATATGAGAAAAGGAGATATAAAAAGGCTATGATAAGAATAAATGTAGTGAAAAGACAAATTTTAAAAATTAGATGGAATGACAAAAGAAACAAATAAAAAAGTAGAGCATTAAAATATGAAACAATAAGAAAAATAAAATAAAGAAAGCAGAATTTCCTTGAAAAATTTCGAAAAAAATGAAATAACAGAAAATAAATACTATAAAATAAAACTATAAATTAAAGTAAGTAATAGTGATAGCAATAAAAAAAAGTAAAAGTAAGAAACGTGAAAAGATGGATAAAATAAAAGTATGTAAATAGATAAAAGAGGCGGAATCTTAAAATTGTAGAAATACAAATACAATCCACAACTTGAAAAAGTAGATCAATGAAATATTAACAAAATAAAAAAATCCATTCAGAAATGAAAAAAATTGAGAAACATGGATCAAATTTCAAATAAGGGTTGTGGTTGGATTTTACGCTTTGCTGGTTTCGAAAACATTCATAATCCTATAAACATGAATTATTCTGTTATTTGTGTTGGTGTGTTAGCACATCTTAAAATATTTTACGAGAATGTTGTAACTGATTTCTAGTAAATAGTTCAAAAATAAAAATAAAATCGTTACGTTCAGGAAGCGACGTTCAAAATCTCACGCTCTCTTCTCCGAAACGAAAAGATTTTGCATACGGATTTAACGTGCTACATTAGTTAGCTAATCTTGCTAACAAGTTGATTTAGTTTGGTAGCAGAGTTAAATTTTCTCTTAGAAATCAATCAAACGAAATTTAGTAATATAGTTGAACGTATGCTTCTTAGAATCATTGTCAGCTGTAGGATTGTTAACTAAGAGATCTTCTCTTCATACATATAAAATTCAAAACAAAATTATTAACACTATATTCGTCATGAAAGGGGCTTGTTGTGTACGCAATTTGCTGTTATAATGAAAATGTTCATAAAAGGCCGTATTTGAAAGAATTGTGAAGCATATGTATTTGTTCATCCCTGGACGCTTTGCAAGGGAGGATTGGTAGTTGCTACGTTTTTTACAAGGGGGAGGTTAGAATTTGTGACAAAATGCTACGTGGAGGAAGAAGGGGTCGAAAATCGCCGAATATTTTTTTGGATTAATCTCGATTTATTTTAGCATATCAAGAGTTTTTGAGGACTCATTTGACCAATTGAGCTCTTAAATAGAGGTAGGGCTACTGCCTCTAGTGGTACTTTGACCACCAGAGTTTTACTGAACAAGGGATAGACTTCAAGAGATACATGGGTATGCGTTGAAATCAATTAGAATTTCGAATTAAAGTCATCACTCGACAGAATTTTGGAGCGCTTCCATTGTTTTTTGTTGTATAAAATGCTTAAAACAAATAAATATGCACTGTTTTATTTCTTAAGTAGCTCGTAGTACTAGGAGAAAAATATCTTATTTTCTTCACATTCACCGTAGAGTGTAATGTTTTGGTAAAGTACTCCTGTTTTAGCTTTTGTGAACAGTTTTGTTGATTTAGTTGGATGTAGTACTTTACTTCCTCGGATATTCACAAAGAATCTAAAAGCACCAGCAACTCTCGCTGTGAAGGATAACCCGAGCAAACTTTGCTCTGCTCCACGGTATACAAACACAGGCGTGAAATCATACTTCAGTTTCTTTCGAGAATCTTTGTGAGGAACATTGATTCATTGAAGCGAAGGTTCAACGAGGTAAAGTAAACCCAAATGGCACTTTTAAAATAATATTTGCCAACACCAAGAGGGCCTCCTTAACGATTAGGGCCTGCAACCCGAGGATGGTGTTTATGAGGACTAGATGCTGGACGATTCCAAAAATGCAAAATAATCCAATGGACTCTTCCGGACGAATTCGGATTTACCTCAACCATGATACGGAATTCGACTCGAAAACCGTTGTGGCAATCCTAGGCAGGGTTTTTTCTTTCAATAATTACTTTCGATACTAATCCAGCGCTTTCGAAGATTGGAAATTCAATAAATCAAAAAATATATTTCATTTAACCCTTTCATGTCCAACTTTTTTCTAGTGCATGTACGGCTTCAAAACTAGTTTTCCTTGAAAACCTTTAATACTCAAATGAAAGGCGATAGTCACATTTATTGGCCTTACTTGTTTTTGTGAGCAAATCTTGTCTCAATCAAAAGTTATAGTCTGATCATATTTTTATTTCGATTATAGACATTTTAACCTTAAGGTTATTCGCTTCTTCATTCAGGTTAGGATTTTTTTTATAAAAAATCTCTATTCCTGTATGCGGGGTTGCGATTCGAACCCAGGTGAGCTGCGTATATGGCATTCGATGTACAAATTCCGCTATGCCCGCTCGGGTCTGATCTTGTTTCGACGCGAGAATTAGGTTTGTCTAAACATAGTTGATATCAAATATGCAGTAGTTTGGAATTTTCGCTCTTCTAGTTACCTCATGCACAAGATATTGAATTTTTAGTTGCACGCTCAAATTTTTGACGAAAAAGTACTTGTTAAAATTTTAGTTTCTGTTAACCCTTGGGAAAGCAAGCTAAAATCCTAACATTAAAGGGCAAGCCGGGCCTCTCAGGCCCGTCGAAATTGAAGCTCCTTTTTGCCGTTCTCATATAGAAAGGTTATGCAATCGATCGAATTTTCGACTTTTTAACCGAGACCCGCAGGGCCAAATATCTTATACCGTTCGACTCAGTTCGTCAAGATCGTAAAATGTATGTATGTGTGTATGTATGTATGGATGTATGTATGTGGCAAACAATCTCACCGATTTTTCTCAAAGGTGGCTGGACCGATTTGTACAAATTTAGTCTCAAATGAAAGGTGCAGCCTTCCTATCGGTCGCTATTGATTTTTTTTATTGATCCGACTTTCTGTTCTGGAGTTGCGGGTTGAAGAGTACAATCACACAGCAAACTAGAAATCCATAGAAACTGATACCACCATGATGTCCAAATGATGCAATATATATTAAAATATGTGCAACATTACTTGGGTTTGCATGCAGCAAATCCCGATTTCCGCGTATAAGGCGATGGATGTAAAGGTCAAATTTTTTTTCCAAAAAGGTGAGTACTCAGAAGATCACGTTGACTGACGATTGGTTCTGAGCTCCATTTCGTTTGAACACGACCAATAAATGTTTCTGGGTTGCTATTAATTTCTACTGATGCATAACCGGAGTACATATTCTGATTTTTCTTCCGAGTTTGCATCAGATTCATTGTCGGAAGTAATATCATTCGCATCTTCTTCCTTTCTTTGCAAATCAGTTTCGGAATCGTCTGCTGTTGAATTTGCTCGAATTTCTTCCATTATTTCAGATTCTTTGAGACGATTGAAAACAAGGGGATATCGTCTTATAGCCATTTCAATTTTTTGTTGTTTCTAGATCCTACAATTTGAATAATTACGACAACTATAACACAAAGAATAGACAACAAAAATAGACAATAACGACAGAGTTAGGTTATGTTGTATCCAAATAATTGTCAAGTAGACCACAGTGGGTGAAATAAAAGTATTTACCCAAAAAAATATGACACACGTCATTATCGTATGCTATTTTTACATTTCTTATAAAAGAAATGTATAGAATTTGCTCAAACTTTCAAGATTTGTTTCTTATAAGAAAAGGTAAAAAGATAAAATAAATCAAAACATGAAAAAATACTTGCTAATATGAAGATTACCTCATCAAAATGTTTTTTTAGATAAATATTAATGTATAAAACCCGTGGTATTCCTAGTAAATATTGCATGCACACCGGGCCTGCCAGGCCCGGCTTGCCTTTTTGTGCATGTAAAAAATTCAAACATAGCTGCGCATGACTCCACAGATGAAAATTTCACAATTCTTTATTTTTGTTGCGTTGCGTTGCGTTGCGTTGTGACGATGATTTTGGCGGATTGCACACTGACTTCATCATGTTTGACTGCTGATTATCTAATAAGAGTTGCTTAGGAAGTGGTAAGTAGGAATTCATACCAATCCGACCCATATTAAAACCTCAACAGCATGATAGCCATCATTGCCGGCCGCCCCCATCTCCATCGTTCACGGGGAAGGATAAAGGATAAGGTAGACAGGAAGTGTTGATGCTCCACCTACTTAACGGAAGGACGACGATTCATCAGACTCTTCCATAGGTGTCGCGGAGTTGGTGGTTTGGAAGGGTATCAGGTCTAGGATTCGCTCCAAGCAAACGATGCGACCTGTAAAGCATATTTTATTAGGTAGTTGTTTAGTTAGTCTTCGAGTGCACGATCACTCGAAAAAGAGATGATCTTGTTTAGTTTTTGGTTATTTTTAAACTCTGGGCAGCCGGCTACCGAGAGTATACTATGTTCCCTAAACAAAAACAATTTGAACTCCACACAGCCGATCGTGGGTAATGGGCCAGATCACTATTTATTGCAACAGTATTTGGACAGAACTCGCTACTTCTTCTCTACGATATATTTATTGGCTTGAAAACTACCAAGTGACAGCATATTATACTGGCAAAAATAGCGCGAGATGTTATAAATCAAGGAAAGTATTTCTTATTTTCCATATCGGATTGTTTGTGGAATACAAGTATACGAGCGATAATACCGAACACTGAAGGGAAATATAAAGGATTGTTAATCTGATGCACGGGCTTGTTAGCAATAACGGAGCTTTAAATTAGGTTCATAAAAACAGACGCGGCGAATTTTCAATACGTATTGAGCCGTGTTCATAGATACTAGTCAGATTAGTCGTATTGGGGCTAATTTCCGATCAACTATTCATTTTTACGGCAATGTTTTCTCGACTAGATCTGTTCGCACCCTCTCATTCTGTTCGCACCCTCTCATTCTGCGGTCTAAGGACCAAATGTCATCAATAGACTTAGAATCGCGTGGAGGCATGAGATAGGAAACTTGTAAGAATTTTGCTATCCCACCGTTTGACTACCAGAATGGATGGGAGAACAGTAATACTAGCAAATACCGACTACCATAAGAGCGGTGCAAATTTGAACGAGTGACGTAGAGTACTGCACTGAAAAAAGGACCAGGAGTGCGATTTTACGAAGTTTTAGCTTCCGATGGCCCTACATTTTCTGACAAAGTGAAGTTCTTGAATGTTGAGATTTTTATTACTGTTTAGAAAAGCAAAAGTATCATAAAGCTAGTGTCAGGCCTTCATGAGACCTCAAGAAGTCACTTTTGGAGGTATTCGTAAATGTAGATTTGTCGGTAGACGGTTCCAAATATAATAGGAAAATACCTAATTTAACACAACTACAGATCACTTGCAACATAAAAAGCTTTTTGTGAAATTCGACAGCTCCATCTTAGGCCAATTCAATAAATTTCCTGCATGAAAGTTTCCATTTTTTAAAAACGGTTTTTAAGCCAAAGCTTTGGAAGTTAAACCTTGGCGTGGAAGTGCCGGTATATTAATATATTCTGTTACTTAGTGTAGAATTAGATTTCGTCATTTACGGCTAATATACAACCGCCAGAAGAAACTTAAAACGTTGGTACACAATCAAGAAAGGCGAATCAGAAAAGGTATATGTCAGTGATTCACTAAATACAGACTGGAAAGAGGGTAATATGGAAAACCTTAAGGTCCGCCCAGATTAAGTCTTCGGTACGGAACAAAACCTCGGCCTAGGAACTCCTAGCATGTTGTTAGTCGCCTCTTACGACATGGGAGCAGTTCCCAGAGGTTCTATTCTTGGTTGAAATAGTGCAAAAAGATTTCAGCCCGCCGGACACCACACGGCTTCACAATTCTTTATTTTTGTTATAGATTTTAAAACTACTTATCAAAATTTACATGCCCAAGCTTATACTGCATACACATTTTTTTGTAACTAAAAAATTGTAACGTGCCG
This sequence comes from Topomyia yanbarensis, assembly GCF_030247195.1. Lineage (NCBI taxonomy): Eukaryota > Metazoa > Arthropoda > Insecta > Diptera > Culicidae > Topomyia > Topomyia yanbarensis. The sequence continues at coordinate 84,679,297 of NC_080670.1, read as the reverse complement.
GGCCTCTGAGACCCGCTTGCCTTTTTGTGGGTTAAAAATCCGGGCCCCCTTCACAACTCCGGGCCCGGGGGGAAACACCCCGCCCCCCCCCTCTCGGCGGCCCTGCCGAAGACACATATCTGCTGAAAAAATAGACACTTTAGATACAGTAGATCGAAAAAAATTAATTCTGTCATATTCATTCGTCCCTCCGAAAAGCCATTATCTACTGCCCATATTTGCAGAAGAAAATAGTGCTCCAAATGATACGGATCGCGAGGTATTCTAAAGACTATCTGTGTTGTGCAAAGCACAACGCGCGAGCGCTCGTGTTACAAAATTTGGCGCGAGTACCGAAGGGTTTAAAAAGTTCAATTTGTTTCTAATAATTGCAGATTTCATAAGTTATACAACAACAACATATTTTTTGCAATTTTTTTTTCGGTATGCTCATTTGCAAAGGCAACTTTTTTTTATTAATTTTTTTTTTTCATATATCAAATCGCTTCCGAGTTATCAGTGATTGAAAAATGTTCTATGTTTTAAATTTCAAAAGTTCAAAAACGCTTAATTTGAAAAAAAATATCATATTGAGCTTGAGCTTGTGCGACCACCCCTGGCTGCTACTCCGTTATCGATCTGGATTAGCTGAAGTTGCACAGGGAATAAGTAGATAATTATACTTGGCAGTAGCGAAACATCTTTCAATGTGCAACTCCTGGTAATCCTAAAGTATTTATTGATCAGTTACGGCGCCGGCCAGGTCCGAAAGTAGATCGCAGAAGGAAAGGGAAGGAATGGTTAGTCCGATACTTGCTTTTGCTAGAGTCCATACATACTACTGCACACTCCACAAATATCACGGGAGGAGGATATTTGTAAGTAAGTATAGACGTTGGATTCTACTTCTTCTGTACCGACGCCAGAGAGGTGAGTCGACTATCTGGACAAGATATCGATCCAGCACCTCATGGACCGGAGACCAACGGCTTGACTTTCCTTCCGTAGGAAGACGTGACCACAGAATTTTTCACCCCAGAAAAATCTCAACGACCTCGGCAGGAATTGAACCAACGCCAACTGGAATGAGTGCCGGTCACACTTACCATTAAATTGAAACAATATCATATTCAGCCAAAACAAAAAATGCGTGTCAATTTTAGTGGCTTTTTGGGCTTTCACGATCTAGAAATAAGAGCGGCTGTGGTATACTGCCCGACGTTTCGGCCACTGGTTTTGGCCTTTTTCAAGGAAGATATCTCATCGTTCTTCGTCAAACGATAATATATTTCCCTTGAAAAAGGCCAAAACCAGTGACCGAAACGTCAGGCAGTATAATTCTGGCGTAAGGTGGCTCCCGATGATGGTAGTCTGGAGAAAGCCTGTTGTAGTTGAAAAACTACAGGTAAACCAGAAGGTATCAAGTTATGCGATCGGATCGAACAAAGGTTTAAGTCGGACTCTAACTAGTTCTTATAACAGAACCATTCAATCGGGAATTGTTCTTGCAAATGATTCATCAATAACTGCACTTACATTTTAGTTAAATTGGCCAATTTAATCACCACCTTAATTTTAATTGACTATTTTTTCTTCATTTTTTACAGTAATTGTCGTACAAGTACTCAGAAAGTCAAATCGAAAGCTTAACGGCAATAATGTCTACAAAATCGCCATTAAAAAAGAGTACAAGGTAAGATAGTTGCGACTAGGAAGATAGTAATTACGGCGCGTAGATAAAACTTTAAATAATTATATTATTCTTCTGTTCCAGATGACACCTCATGCTCAAAAAATGCTAAAGCAGGGGAAAATTGTAACACCTCCCTCTGACTCTATGTGTGGACTACAGTTAGAAGTGAACCAATTGTATACAATAGCTGCTCAAGATATTCATGTGGGTTTGTGTAGTTTTGTGCGCAAATATTCGGATCTTACGATTGTGGAGAAGCGTGGATTGGCTGGAATTTATCGTAAGGGATGCCCATGTCAAATCAAACCATATTATACCGGGACTTGCAACATGTCTATTGGAGTGTGTAACTGGATGCCAATGGCCCCTTGTGAATCAGCATATGGTTCTTGTGTACCGACACGAGGACATCTAATTGACGGTACACCTGCTAAATGCCATTGGCGCCGATCACCACTTTATCAGAAATGTAAACTTAACATTCGGGAGTGATTTAACTGCATAAATCGAGAATCCATCTATGTTGTAATTATTCTATTTATGCAATATCCTACTTGTTGGCTAAAATCGTGTATCAGATCATTGTTATTATTTAATTAATATTTTAAACACTAAAAATATTTATTGTCAGAGGAAAATAATATTTATTTTACTACCATAACTTTTGTGTTCTTTCAGAATCGATTATATTTAGTACAAATTATTGATATCAATTAAGACCTTAGTACATGTGAAAATGACCCAAACGAATATGGAAATTAAATTGATTTGAATGTTTCGGATGTTGCAATAAATAATATGAATGGTTGTACTTGCCATATCATGAGGATTCGGGTAAAATGTCTGTTCAACAAGCGGGAACGATTCTTTGCCAAGACGTCGTTGAAGTTGGAGTAAGTGAGCGAACACCCATGGTTTGTCCTATGTAAAAAAAAACAATTTGTACCATAATCAATCAAAACAAATAAACCATCAAAGAATATTGCGTAGAATAAAAATAGAATAAACCAAACTGTGCATGTATTCTGGCGACTATTGCGTATCCATAATGCGTTCCAGAAACAATTTTAAAGCCAAAGCTGAGTGTCATTCAAAAACCTGAGGCTACCAAGCAAAAGCCAAACTTCTAAACACTTGGACAATTGTTTGGTTGCTTTAGAATTTCAAATTTTGCTAATATGTTAATATCGTGGTGGAAATACGCTGCAAAATTAACTAATGAGTTTAGAGTGTACTCACCTGAAACTGGTATAATGAATGCAATGAGTTGATACTCGGCACTCCTCCATATTTTAAACCTAGAAGAGTTGAACGGTGATCTTTAGTGCCATCACGAGGTGCCTGACGGACGAGAATAAAATCCGGTCGGAAAGATTTTGGTTGCTTCGAGCTGCCTCTATTGAATGACACTAAAGGACCAGCATCAGCGTTGGCGATGAGAGATATCTCACAAAACTCTGCCTGTTCTACTCGTATGTCGTAGTCACCATGTAGTCGTTTGCCACGAAAGTATTTTGACCAGTCCGTATTTTGATCATCTAGTACCAGCAACGTGAAACACTTGTCCTTGTTGAAAGGCTGAACACGAGCTGCACTCGAAACAGCGGCACCTGTATTTGGTTAAAAGCAAAAAAAAATTAGCTGTTATTTTTAATATAGGAGGGTTGGGCTAATTTGTTAAAAAAGGCTAATTTCAAAACAGAAAAATATCGTGGTGATACAAAGAGTGTTAGTATATTCAGACCTGATTGGACGGGGTGGGGTTAGGGTTCGCAGTACCGACCCTTTTTGGCGAGAACCGGTACTACGGTACTGAAGCCCCCAGTACCGGTAAAGTACCGGTACTCGAATATTTTTTTAAAAAAATCGAAAAAAGCTTCAAACTGAAATTGAATGCTCAAACTGATGATCTTATTCTCAGATGATTGATTTTTGCTGATCAAAAAACATATTTATTGTTTTTAATTGCTTCGGAATGGCAAGACTCATTTCACAGAAAATATTTTTCGTATAGGGCACCTTCTTTTATTTCGAAATCTAGGCCACTTTGAAATCAATAACTGCTAAGTGGTGCGACTTTCGTCGACTTGAACAGATGGTAAATGTATGAAACCCTATTAACAACAGTAAATCAAAGCGAGAATGGCAGTAAATCCGAGCAGTTTAATCGCATTTCCTCTCTTGCTTTTCTGAAAATTGGTTTCGAACTTTATGTCGTTTGCCTACTATTCTCTAACGCATATCCAGGCTCTTTGATTTCCTGTAAACTATGGAGTTTTGCTGAATTTTCCGATCACCAATAATTACAAATCGCCCCATTTGAAGCAGTTCACCAAGTCTAAAACTGTTAGCTACTAAATCGCTGTTTGTTCTATTATAGATAAAGGTTTAAGAGCAAACCAAATACAGACATGACTTAGACCACATTCTTATTACGCGCCACCCAGTGAATAATGGAAACCAATCAGAATGTCGCTAATAAAATTTTAACTTCTAGAATTATTATGATGATGGCCCCACCTCGTTCCCACACAAAGGTGTTATCTCAACGATTTATCTAGAAGGCAAATTAATATAATTAAACGTTATCTTGCAGACCGATATTTTGAAACAGATCCCCCTACTGAGTTAACATATTTGTCATAAAAATTGTTTAGTACCGAAAATACCGGTACTGGCTTTTGTTCAGTACCGGTATTACGGTACCAAAAATGGGTCGGTATTCCCGGGATTTTCAGTACCGGTATTACCGGTACCACAACCCTAATGGGGATGCCTTTGATTTAAGATTATGCTTGTGATTATCGGACAATCATCTCCGATAAGTCGATGTGACTGTTAATTTTGAAACATGGTCCCTTTTTCTGAGACATCCAGAACCATCTATTTGGTAGTAAATGTGGCCAAACAGACGGTGAATAGCAGTTAGTGACCTAGAACAATAAAATTCAAGCGATTATACTCACAATTTAAAAAAAATCACCTCAAATTAAAGTTTGTGAAAATCGGTTTAGAAAATTCCGAGAAACCGATGTCGAAAAATTATTTGGAGATTTTCTATGTAACCGTACTCTTCAACTCGTAACTCCGGATACAGACGTCGGATCAAAATGAAACTCAATAGCAGCCGATGGGAATATTATACCTTTCATTTGATTCTTAGTTTGGAAAAATCGTTTCAGTCATCCCAGAAAAACCGATGTGGATATTTTGTTGACATACACACAAACATACCTACATACATACATAAACACGCACAGACATTTTCCGATCTCGACGTACTTAGCCGAATGGTATAAGAGACTTGGCCCTCCAGGCATCGGTTAGAAAGTCGGTTCTTGTAGCAATTGCATAACCCTTCTATATGAGAAAGGTAAAACTATTGTTCCCACTCTTTTATATCGGATTGTGTTCCTAGTTTTGAGATAGATTTTTCCTCTTCGATTTAACATAAAAAATATTCCAGCACTGTACTTGTTTTAATATATTCAAAATGAGAAAAAATAAATTGGCGCTGTCAAGCTAGCGCATTTGTGCCTATAAAATAAGCGAACTGATTAGGAAAAAATTATTCAACATTTTTAAAAAGAGCATACTTCCGAAATATTTTGGGGAGCTACATTGTTCGGCACAAAATGAATATCGTTTACTTCGTACCAATTATTTTTAACACATGCACAAATAGCTTGAATTAGGGTATCTATCAACATTTTCCTCTAGAGAATATGTTTTGCTACGGGAATGAAAGGAGCATCGTCTTATTCGTATTACGGCTAGTCTGACTTGAAGTGCGTCTCGTTGTACACCAAAAACGCAATACATTAGGTGTAAAGCTCTTTAGACGTTTTTGCAGCGTTATTTATTCTGTTTTTACTTGAAGTGAAACTGAGCCAGGTAGTTTGAAACGAGAGGTCCATAAAGTTTAATTGTTATCTGAATGAAATAACATAAAATATTCATCTTTTTTCAATACATATAAAATCAATAAGTTTGAACGATATTAGAAATCGTCCTGTTCCTTTTTAACTATTATCGAAACAACTTGATCACATTTTCTGCCACAGCCAACCTCCGGATTTGTGCTGCCGACAACTTTTCACCGATCATTCTGGTCGTGGTTTTAGTTCAAATTTCTTTTACGTACATTTTTGCGATAACATAAAAACCAATAGTTTCTTCCAAAATTCCAATCATTCTACTACATGTTTTCGAATACAGTCCTTAGGAGTCTTGACACTAATGATCCGTCCTATCTAGGGTTCGCAGTACCGACCCTTTTTGGCGAGAACCGGTACTACGGTACTGAAGCCCTCAGTACCGGTAAAGTACCGGTACTCGAATATTTTTAAAAAAAATCGAAAAAAGCTTCTAACTGAAATTGAATGCTCAAACTGATGATCTTATTCTCAGATGATTGATTTTTGCTGATCAAAAACATGTTTATTGTTTTTAATTGCTTCGGAATGGCAAGACTCATTTCACAGAAGATATTTTTCGTATAGGGCACCTTCTTTTATTTCGAAATCTAGGCCACTTTGAAATCAATAACTGCTAAGTGGTGCGACTTTCGTCGACTTGAACAGATGGTAAATGTATGAAACCCTATTAACAACAGTAAATCAAAGCGAGAATGGCAGTAAATCCGAGCAGTTTAATCGCATTTCCTCTCTTGCTTTTCTGAAAATTGGTTTCGAACTTTATGTCGTTTGCCTACTATTCTCTAACGCATATCCAGGCTCTTTGATTTCCTGTAAACTATGGAGTTTTGCTGAATTTTCCGATCACCAATAATTACAAATCGCCCCATTTGAAGCAGTTCACCAAGTCTAAAACTGTTAGCTACTAAATCGCTGTTTGTTCTATTATAGATAAAGGTTTAAGAGCAAACCAAATACAGACATGACTTAGACCACATTCTTATTACGCGCCACCCAGTGAATAATGGAAACCAATCAGAATGTCGCTAATAAAATTTTAACTTCTAGAATTATTATGATGATGGCCCCACCTCGTTCCCACACAAAGGTGTTATCTCAACGATTTATTTAGAAGGCAAATTAATATAATTAAACGTTATCTTGCAGACCGATATTTTGAAACAGATCCCCTTACTGAGTTAACATATTTGTCATAAAAATTGTTTAGTACCGAAAATACCGGTACTGGCTTTTGTTCAGTACCGGTATTACGGTACCAAAAATGGGTCGGTATTCCCGGGATTTTCGGTACCGGTATTACCGGTACCACAACCCTAGGTGGGGTCAACCGGGGCAATTGCTCCGGGACCTGGGGCCCGCATTTTTATCTGAAATCAGACATTTTATTTTAATAACTTGAGAATTTGTACTCTTTTTGTGTTTTCCGTGATGTAGTGTCTTTTGCCGAATTGGCAAATAGAAATGTATCCTGAGTGCATTTCTGATTAAACCTACTTCTCATCAGCTTAATCAGAACTCAGGACTAGGAGTTTCCTCAGAAATACAAATCGTGTTTCCGTTTTTGGAGCTAGGCTCAATACGGCGCTTGCTTAGTCCTACCACTAAGTTAGTGTCGAATTCTGATGAAACGAAATTGAAACGCAAATTTTATAGCTAACTTAGTTATAAGTTTTATGGCCTTCACGCGCAAATGTTTAGTTGTAGTGTTTAGTCTGCACCAAGGAGAAATAGTAAAAGTCCTATTTTCAGTTGATCTGCATAAAATGGTTACGTATGAAGAAATAGTTTGTTTGGAAGCATTCTCAGCGCACGATCAAACGCACCCGGGAAAACGCTTCTCGAATTTTCAACAATTTGAATTTTTAAATTACTATGCCATGTCATACAATCGCACTCTAGAGCCATTTGGTCCACCGCTACCAGTAATTAAATCTACCTGAGTCAAAATCTGCCAAATGTGCAAACAATTTTTCGTCGGTCGAGATATTTTTGTAAAAACTTTTACATGGGTTTGTAGGGATTGAGAGGGGGAAGTAGGAGAGTAGGAAAGGATTTAAGAGAGTACGACAGAGAGAGAGAGAGAAATAAGATAAGTCGATAAGTTAGTGCGAAGAGTTGATTGATTTGGAAGAAATCAATTGATTTAGTTTATTTCAAACTTATTTGTGAGGTGTATTTCCGTGTTTTGCTAGGTAGGGCAACCGATCCTGGAGTTTCGGAACGTTCCTTGTGCCGGATTACTAACTATTTTTTGTTCGGCCTTAAAATGTTAAATCCTCAGCGGTAGAAAGAAAAACTATGATTAGTGACAGGTTGAAATCAAAGATAAGTTCGGATGGTTGTAAAAATAGGAATTTTAACCGGTGCCTGGACATGTGTCATTTCGAAAATTTGTTACATAATTACTCTAAAAGTAAAGGAAGAAAAGACGATTACGTCATCGGAGAGGAATTTTTCATCCACCGAGAGGATACCATTTTTCTGCTTCAAATGTTGTCCGTAGCGTCTCCTTAATAACGCCACCATAAGAAACACCTATACGGAATACGTTTATAAGTTGAACGTTCACAACAGCTCACAGTGGTCAAAATGAGCAATTTCATGCCTTTAATTATTTTGCGGCTAAACCATAAGGTTTTGAGTTTTGGTGACTTAGGACAAGTTTTTGGAGTTATAAAGACAGATTTTCCAAAGTAGATGACCATGGTCCAAAATGAAATGTAAAGACATTTTTGAAATGTAACTTTTTACTGGAAGGAGATAGACAGTTTGAGTCTTCAGCAAAGTTGCAGACAATGTTATTTTTATTAATTGAACTGAAGATACTAACTCTCTATCTACAACCGTTTCGTTGTTATGAGCAGTTTTCCAAGGAACCACATAAATCAGTTTCTTTAAAATAACTTTTGTCGTACTCATTTCTCTACAATAATGTTCTTCACAATGTTTTAAATTTTATAAAAACTCACAACTTTGTTGAATATTTTAAACGATCCAATGTTTATAGAAAGAGTTAGAGCTGTTTATTTGATTAAAAATGTCATATTTCTTAACAAGTTTTCTAAAAAAGTTGCAAAAATATGCAAATTAAATAATGTTATCTTGAAAGTACTAACGATCTACTACAAAATCCTAAAGGAGTGGTTAGTATCTGTTAGTATCCAAAAATGTTATAAAAGAATGAAATGGCGAGCATTTGAGTTTTTCTTCAGCGCTATCTGGCTTCATTATAATCAACCTTTTTGAATGTACTGTATTCAAAATTATTTTAATTATTATAATTGTCGTGAATTTCGGGAGTTAAATTTACGCCTTCTATCCGCGGGAAACTTGAACGAGTGAATGAAGCGCGACTCTGAAATTCTATCGCTCATCGGACAGTCCTACATACATACATGGGTAAGTCATAATACCGATCCCAACTTCGGGCGCCAGCAATCATTTCCTCTCATCAGAATATTGCTCTCGCTATGCCCACCGCGATTCTTATATGCACGCGCCGGTAGGAAGGCGAGCGTGTGTATCATTTCCTCGAAAGCAACCTGCGGATATTTTCGTGCCCGTTCGTTTAAGGCTCAAGTTACCTCAAGGCTTGGTAGTATGCGTAAGAAAAATTGTGTTCAGCTTTGCCACCAGATTATCCATTTAAACCTTTTCAAAACTCTAAAAGAAGAATATCAGTCGATTTATTAGATCATCACGATTCAATTCATGCAAAATACCTGCTGGAAAAACCATCGGCTTAGCTGGATGGTGCTTTTGAAAAAGTGGCTGTGATTTTTTATCACACTACCACACCGAGCTGGGGTACGCACCACAACTGCGCAATGAAAAAACCACAGCCACTTTTTCAAAAGCACCGTTTAGCTAAGCCGATGGTTTTTCCAGCAGGTATTTTGCATGAATTGAATCGTGATGATCTAATAAATCGACTGATGTTCTTCTTTTAGAGTTTTAAAAAGGTTTAAATGGATAATCCGGTGGCAAAGCTGAACACAAATTTTCCTACCCACACTACCAAGCGTTCAATTCTAACACATGCTTAAAAAAGGTAACTTGAACCTTAATATGATTCTTTAACGCATACATACACTCGCTGGTACGAAAGCGAGCGGCGATGTATTCGAAACCTTGCACGTATTAGTCTCATTCGCGTCAGTCACATTATCTGTTCTCAGAGAGAGATTTATTTATTCAAAGAATATGGTTGCAGCACAAACACAAATATAGAGGAGAACTTCACCAAACTTTAAGTTAAATATAATTGCACCAACCCTTAATGATTAATTTCGCTTTCACTCGTATATCTAGGCTTTATTCCCCACAATAATCAATTAATGAGTTTTTGTAAAAGTAATACCATAATTTAACAAAAAGAGCTCGTTGGATTGTTGGTTCCATTGGAAATTGTGTGAAGAAGTACTGTACAAAATTTTGAAATAATTGGTCCCGTAGATTCGGAGTTATGATGCACACCTATTTTTTTAAAGTCTCCTCCACAGATTCATTGTTTGTCGTCGAAATTGGTAAACGTAAGTTGTGCAGTTTTCGAGTAAAACCGAGGACGATCCAAATAAAAATTTGCATAACAACGCAGACAACAGTTCATCGAAAGAGGATAATATAACTAGATTATCAACATTCTATTGTAGACCTTTGCTACTTTCCCAATATTTAAGATTGAATAGAATATAAACGCCGTTAGAACTCAAATACTCGCCATTTCAGTTGTGCGTAACATTCTTGGATACCAACGGATACTAATCATTCCTTCATGACTTTGCAGTAGATTGATAGTACTTTCAAGATAATACAATATCACCTGCATATTTTTGCAACTTTTTTAGAAAACTGGCTAAGAAATATGACATTTTTAATCAAACTCTATATAAAGCGTCGGAGCGTCTTAAAATGTTCAACAAAGTTGTGGCGTTTTACAATATCTAAAACATTTCAGAGAATACTGTTGTAGAGAAATCAATATGACAATAGTTTTAACCAAAAAATCAGATTTTTAAAGGGTCCTACCGAAAACTTCTCATAACAACAAATCGGCTGTAGATAGAGAGTTAGTATCTTCTGTTAAATTACTTAAAATAATATTCTCTACAACTTTGCTGAAGACTCAAACCTCCTATCTCTTTTAAGTAAAAAGTTATATTTCAGCATTGCCTTTACACTTCATTTTGGAACATGGTCGTCTATTTCAAAAAATTCGCCTTACTAACTCCAAAAACTTGTCTGAAATCACCAAAACTCAAAACCGCATAGTTTACCCACAAAATAATTATAGGCATGAATTTGCTAATTTTGACCACTGTGCAGCTGAGTGAAACATTCTCGGTCAAGATGACATTGCAGTCGTCGTCAGGTGTTATAGGAAATGTGTGCTTTCGGAGATGCAATCGAGCGGCTTCAAACCCCCAACCACCTAGTGCTAATAATATGGTTACACCACGAGAGGAAAATTTGAGAAGGTGGATAATTTAATTAAGTATGCGAGATTTATATTCCTTCGCGAAGGTGAAAAGAAGTAGTGTTTCGCGAAAGTTACAATGTACATAATATTTTATTTCCCCGAGAGGATACAGTGTTTCTTGATCGTTGTTATTTTCTCATTGAGAGGTAGGGTAGTATCATCTTCGCCCCCTCCCTAATTTTCGCCCCCCTTGTAGAACAATTACAAATAATTCTATCTGCTTCACGATCTGGACCTTCGTTTTCGACTATAATTGAAAAACAAACTAAGACGAATAAAATGTGAAAACTGCCCTAATTTAAATAAAAATATTTCATAACGTATTTTCAATCGTAAATAAAGTAGTTCCTGTAGAGCACTTATTTTCCTGAAAACTCAAAATGGTGACAATTTTTTATCGCGGGGAAAGTCATAAATTTTCTGAGTAAGCGTTAGAATATTCAATAGTAATGTTTTTGAGCATTGCAGGAATCATGTCAACGTACATCCGCGATTATTGCCTTAATTTAATTAAGTTTGAACAATTTTAAAAAGTGGCGAAAATTAACGCAAGATGAAACTCAATTCTAATCTTCGCCCCTGCCGAAATCCCATATAGCGTTCTTTTCTTCGTATGGGTTTCTATCTTCACCCCGTTCCACAGTTGTCCCAAAGTAGACCATTGATTTTAGCTATGTGATGTCTTTGAGGAAATTTCTTGAAACAAAACGCTGCTTCTTTTAATCACATCGGATCGTTGACTAATCCTCTTAATAGTGAGTTACGAAATTTATTTTCTTCAATAATTCAGATAGAAAAATACTCATTTCAATAAAATTGTAGAAATACTTACCAAGAAGATTTCTTTCGGAAACTCTTGGTTTTCGAGACACAGGGCGTTGTTGCCCCTCAAAAACAGTTTTTTCACCACAACTTCTATTATAAAACTTCAAACGATTTCTGATGTTCTAGAAAGTAATATAGACGGCTGAAATAGATAATTTTCTAAAATACCATAAGTTGTTTTGGCTTCGTTTTTCGCTATTTAAAGAGCTATTCACTCTTTCTAATGTCAACATCTCTAAACCGAGTAAAAATGGAGAAACTACTTGGTAACTAAATGAAAGTACCTTTTTTATATACTGGAAAAATAAAATCACCCCAAGACTGCTCTCTATCTATTCAGTTGCAGTGAAGATAGTCAGATTCTGCAATCTATCTTTGAATCCCGCGCAGTTGTTTTCGACTTCTAAAATATATTATTAACAATTCAATTAAACTATATCAATAATAATTAGAAAACCTTTTACAAACTTAATGTTTGGTGTTTTACGAATATATATTCATGATAATCGGATTCTAAACAGCACCGAGCAGGTTTATAGGCTCTTCTCTGCAAGGGAAACAAAACGTATCAAAATACCTCCTCTCCATTCATTTTTTAATAGTTTATAGAGAAACAAGCCAAAAATTAATTCGTTTGGAAAGCCTTATTGAAAACAAATACAACGGAGTGTCTGTCTGCGATTAAGGGGTTATATATATATATATATATATATATATATATATATATATATATATATATATATATATATATATATATATATATATATATATATATATATATATATATATATATATATATATATATATATATATATATATATATATATATATATATATATATATATATATATATATATATATATATATATATATATATATATATATATATATATATATATATATATATATATATATATATATATATATATATATATATATATATATATTTTATGAAGGTATGTAGCCATATTTATATCAAATACTTATTATACGTCTAGCGTAATACAATATCTAATTTGCAAAACCCACTGGTTAACATGAATAAATATTAATAGGGTGGGTGCTCCTATAGTTGAGGTGTACCAATAGTTGCAGTAGTGGGTTATACGCCTAACTAAGGTACCAACCGCCAACAATTTTTTTTTTATCGATTCATCGCACTAAAATTATGCGACAATAAAACTGTTATCCTTGAAATTTTCTCAAATAACTATTTAAAAAAAAGATGTTCTTTGAATTTTGAGCTCCCTTGCGCCTATAGTTGATATAGTGTACCTATAGTTGCAAGTCCCATAAGAAATCAATGGGATTTGCAACAATAGGACCCGAAAATAACGATTGCACCAGTATTGGTACATGTGTTCCTATGGTGGCACAAGCGGTTGTGAATACATAAATTGGTTATTAAACAATCTTCATATTTTTCCTATGAAGTAGGGATTGAAAGCTTTCGTTTAATGTGTTAACATTGCCCATTGCCTATTCATTCATCATTTAATTTTTGAGCATTTTTTTAGTTTTCCTTAAGTATGCGACTAAGTATCCACCCTAATTGTCGAAGTTATAACCAATTCCGCAAAAGCGTGTTTTTCTCCGTGACTACGATTCCTGTATAACAGCTCAATTGAAAACATAAAAACAAAAAAAAATCATAAGTACAGGCACTTGTGGTGTCCTTCAACTATGGATTGTAATTTTTTTTATTTTTGCGAACGGGGACGATTTTTCCAAAAAAGCCACTATTTTTCTATTACCACTGAAATATTTTTCAAGAAATTCATAACATTGATATGAAAATTTTGACGAAAAAATGGAATCATTCAAGGACACGACAGTTAAATTACAAACAATAAAAAAAGAAATTTGACATCGGTTGAAAACATTTTCGGCAAAACATGATTTCGAGATAATCACGTGCAAAGTTTCTAGTACACTCAAGTTTTTTTTACGCGGTATTTTTTTGCGCGGTATTTTTTTACGCGGTTTTTTTTACGCGGATTTTGAAATTTACGCGGTTTTCATTTACGCGGATTTTGAAATTTACGCGGTTTTTGAAATTTAGGCGGTTTTTGAAATTTACGCGGTTTTTGAAATTTACGCGGTTTTCATTTACGCGGTTTTTGAAATTTACGCGGTTTTCATTTACACGGATTTTGGAATTTACGCGGTACCCATCAATGAGGTTCCCTTTATCGCGGATTCTTAAATTTAAGTGGTCTTCATTTACGCGGATTTTGAAATTTACGCGGTTTTCATTTACGCGGATTTTGAAATTTACGCGGTTTTCATTTACGCGGATTTTGAAATTTACGCGGTTTTCATTTACGCGGTTTTCATTTACGCGGTTTTCATTTACGCGGCTCGTATTCCCCGCGTAAAAAAAACCTGAGTGTATATACCCGGGACCTCATTAGGGAATAGTGAAATACGCTATAATGTTGGTTCTACTGCTTGGATCTTAATAATAATTTGGGAAAACATTCTTAAGAACTTATACTGCCGCTCTACGTAAAATTGTCTCATGTGTATTGGGAATTCCATTGCACATGGGGTAGTTTTGCGTATAGCGATAAGAAAGATAAAAGAATAATTATTTTTTCGATTTTTGGATCTACACATATATCCCATTAATATAAGTGAGCATCTGTTGTCACTTGGGGCATATTCAAAATATTTGAACGAAATGAAAATTGTTGCTTCAATTCAATTACCAAAAAATCTATCTGTTTCATTCATGATTTGTATAAAGAATATAAGTTGATACTTCCAAAATGATTTTTAAGACATATGCTTGACATATTGATTTATGTATCCATTGCACCTGCTGCAAAACCGAAAGCAAATAAATTTTTAATTCTGTGCAAATACGAAAATGTAGTGTTTTCACTACCTTGGGGTGTCTTGATTTATCTAGCATGTAGAGTATTTTTCTAGTAATGCTATTTAGTTAACGAATGGTTTGTTCGTTTTTGCACGTTGCTATTCTCGTTTGTTGTCGCGTACATCGCCTTCCTCGTTCGCGCGAAATATCGAGTCCATGATCTTCGTGCATCCACATTCGCATGTGCTCTTCAACGCATTTCTCGCTTTCGAGATAACAAAGCCTACGAGACTGCGAGAAAAGCTTCCTGGATATGCCCCACGTATATGAAAACGTATTGTTTTCATAGTTCCACTGTTACCCTCTTTCCCCTACTAGATGAAAGCTTGGGTTTCTCGCGAGCATTCCCGCTCGAGATTTTGCTTCACCCGGGCGCGAACGATGAAGAGCGCTAGGCATGCTATTCGTACACGCTCGCGAACGAACGGACTTGGTGTGCTTCTCGCTCGTATTATTTGTTTAATAGTTTTTTGAAAATATAATCTGAATTTGTCTAATCTTTTCTCTATTACCAATTCTGTGATATTGTAGTTGTAGCATAATAGAAGTCGTGAAATTGTGCGTGGTCGCACGGGGCGAAAGAATAGAGCAAGAGGGGGCGAAGATTAAATTTAGGGGGACGAAAATTGAAACACATCTTGATTTAGAATATTTTTTTTCGTTAATTTAATGTTTTAAATCACTTTTATTCATGATAATTGGATATTATATGATACGTGATGAGAATGATAAAATAAAATTAGTTAGAGCAATTCAAAATTCTTAAAATTTAAAGTTTTTCCGCAAACAAATGTTTTAGGGGGCGAATTATAGTACATTTACCCTATGTGTTCACCGAGAGGAAAACAACATATAATTCGTTTACTTGAAACGGTTTCTCAGAGAAAAAATCCCTGAGAGGATAGTGGTGTTCCCCGAAGTGAAATCGATACTACTAGGGGAAATTTAATATGTGTTTTATTCCACTGAGAGGGTGCATTTCTCCAAAAAGAAACCACTGACAGTTCAATAGAGTTCCCCGAGAGGAAATTGATATAGTTGTCTCCCCTGAGAGGGTATCCTGTTTCTCTGAAAAGAAACAAATCATTCATCAATTAGAGCTCGAGTGCGAAGCACGCATCTCGATCTTTCTCTGCGGTTTTTTACCAACTGTTCCACTGGTGGTAGATTTTTCCGTGCTTTCGTGTGGTGCCGGTGGTGATTCGTTTGGCGCGTAGCTAGACGAGTGTCTGGAAGGCGGTATCGAAGGCTCGCGCCCAGCAGTATTAGTGTTTGTAGGGGTCATCGAGCTTCGCGCGCGATTTTTGGGCGGCGACTTAGTGAGGTTATTGCCGCTCTTTCGGAGCTGATTTGTGCTGGACGCGGATCGTTGGTTGCATACAGCTCGGCAAGTGTGCGGTGGGTGGTAACGGGCGTTCACGCCCAGCAGTGGTGGTGTTTTTGGCGGTAATCGGTCGACGCAGTGATCGAGTTTTCGACGGCGACGTTGTGGATGAAACCACCAGAGAGTGGTGGTAGTTTTTGTTGCTCATCGGTCACCGTAGCGCGGCATTTGCATCGGCGTTGTGCGACGCTGATTGGATCGAGTTTTTTTGGTGGCGTTGATTTTGCGCGCTATTCAGCTGGCGTTCCTGTAAGCAGCAGAGCGGCTAAGTTTTGTTAAAAATTATTCTTGGCGGCGGTAATTCCGGACGTCCCTTGTCTTTTTTTTACAATGGAGAAGACGTTCACGTACTAGCTCAGTACACGTGCTATTGGAAGGTGCCAAGCTACCACACGGGGTGTACTGGGGGCGAGTCGGGCTCGAATGGTGACGCTGCCATTAATACCGACTAAACTCCATTGGGCTCCGCCATCGTTCCCCCCAGGAACTACCTCTCGGTATTACTTCTGGGGGGATGGCTGTACTTGACGTACTCATTCACTCTCGCTCACGCGTTCATACGTCCTGTATGAGGCTTACTTGGGTGTTCTCTCTATCGCACCTTGATTCACTCTCTAACACTCCACATGAGGCTGACTTTTGTGCTCACCTTTTTCGTTCCTTGCGAGGCTTACTTGTGTGCTCACCTTTTCGTTCCTTGCTAGGCTTACTTTTCTGCTAGCCTCTAACATACCATGTGAGGCTGACTTGGATGCTCACCCTATCACCTGGTTCAATCTCGATCGTACCACTCTATTATACCCCTGTCGCTTCCCCCGGGCATCCCACGTGGGACATTTTCCTTAGGCCCCACTTCTGAAATACCATGCGAGGCTTACTTGGGTGCTCACCGTTTTCATACCTTGTGAGGCTGACTTTTGTGCTCACCTCTACCATACCATGTGAGGCTGACTTTTGTGCTCACCCTTAACATACCGTGTGAGACTGACTTGGATGCTCACCCTTTCACTCCTCTGCCACGCCACGAGGCATCGATAGCTAAGTCCCAACATACTACACTACGACCCTCCCATCTTGGCATGAGGCAGTCCACATATACGCCTATACACTCGCTCTTCTACCTTGCTTCGGGGTGGCTGGGTTTACCCCTTACGCGGTTGCCAGTCGCTGCGCCAAACCTGCCTCAGCATGAACAGACCAACGACACGACCAGAAACTTAATGAAATATTCTGACGAAAGTGTCCGGATAATTTATCGCAATTTACCTGTACGTTGACTCGCTCCTCGGTAGTGACAACATATTAATTTCTCGGGCAACACTGCTTTGATTCGCGTATCCTGGCAATCAATAATACATAGCAAAAATAAACAAAACATCAGATGAAAAAAACGATTCAACACTCGGATTGGATTTGTTTTACTCATACTATGTTGCGTTTCGGCTTCGCCTCATCAGAAACCGACACTAACACATTGTCGGAATAGATTAGCGCCGGCTTGACGCAAATCCCTTAAAACTAAAACACACTATGTGTTTCAATCAAACGACTGATCAAACGTGATGTCCCGTTCGAGCAGAAGTTCTGTTTATGCCGATGAGACACAAGTGAAGCCGAAACTTGTCTTGGCTTAGCAGGCCTATGCGAAAGCACTATGCTATATTTCACCCTAAGGAGGAAAATTTGGTAAAAACCAAAATTTCTCACTAGGGTGAAAATTTGTTGGTAAAAACCAGTCTTTGTACAGGAGGGCACAAATCCTTATTTCATACTATGTTGCGTTTCGGCTTCGCCTCATCAGAAACCGACACTAACACATTGTCGGAATAGATTAGCGCCGGCTTGACGCAAATCCCTTAAAACTAAAACACACTATGTGTTTCAATCAAACGACCGATCAAACGTGATGTCCCGTTCGAGCAGAAGTTCTGTTTATGCCGATGAGACACAAGTGAAGCCGAAACTTGTCTTGGCTTAGCAGGCCTATGCGAAAGCACTATGCTATATTTCACCCTAAGGAGGAAAATTTGGTAAAAACCAAAATTTCTCACTAGGGTGAAAATTTGTTGGTAAAAACCAGTCTTTGTACAGGAGGGCACAAATCCTTATTTCATACTATGTTGCGTTTCGGCTTCGCCTCATCAGAAACCGACACTAACACATTGTCGGAATAGATTAGCGCCGGCTTGACGCAAATCCCTTAAAACTAAAACACACTATGTGTTTCAATCAAACGACTGATCAAACGTGATGTCCCGTTCGAGCAGAAGTTCTGTTTATGCCGATGAGACACAAGTGAAGCCGAAACTTGTCTTGGCTTAGCAGGCCTATGCGAAAGCACTATGCTATATTTCACCCTAAGGAGGAAAATTTGGTAAAAACCAAAATTTCTCACTAGGGTGAAAATTTGTTGGTAAAAACCAGTCTTTGTACAGGAGGGCACAAATCCTTATTTCATACTATGTTGCATTTCGGCTTCGCCTCATCAGAAACCGACACTAACACATTGTCGGAATAGATTAGCGCCGGCTTGACGCAAATCCCTTAAAACTAAAACACACTATGTGTTTCAATCAAACGACTGATCAAACGTGATGTCCCGTTCGAGCAGAAGTTCTGTTTATGCCGATGAGACACAAGTGAAGCCGAAACTTGTCTTGGCTTAGCAGGCCTATGCGAAAGCACTATGCTATATTTCACCCTAAGGAGGAAAATTTGGTAAAAACCAAAATTTCTCACTAGGGTGAAAATTTGTTGGTTTGTTGCGTCAAGCCGGCGCTAATCTATTCCGACAATGTGTTAGTGTCGGTTTCTGATGAGGCGAAGCCGAAACGCAACATAGTATGAAATAAGGATTTGTGCCCTCCTGTACAAAGACTAATTTTTACCAACAAATTTTCACCCTAGTGAGAAATTTTGGTTTTTACCAAATTTTCCTCCTTAGGGTGAAATATAGCATAGTGCTTTCGCATAGGCCTGCTAAGCCAAGACAAGTTTCGGCTTCACTTGTGTCTCATCGGCATAAACAGAACTTCTGCTCGAACGGGACATCACGTTTGATCAGTCGTTTGATTGAAACACATAGTGTGTTTTAGTTTTAAGGGATTTGCGTCAAGCCGGCGCTAATCTATTCCGACAATGTGTTAGTGTCGGTTTCTGATGAGGCGAAGCCGAAACGCAACATAGTATGAAATAAGGATTTGTGCCCTCCTGTACAAAGACTGGTTTTTACCAACAAATTTTCACCCTAGTGAGAAATTTTGGTTTTTACCAAATTTTCCTCCTTAGGGTGAAATATAGCATAGTGCTTTCGCATAGGCCTGCTAAGCCAAGACAAGTTTCGGCTTCACTTGTGTCTCATCGGCATAAACAGAACTTCTGCTCGAACGGGACATCACGTTTGATCAGTCGTTTGATTGAAACACATAGTGTGTTTTAGTTTTAAGGGATTTGCGTCAAGCCGGCGCTAATCTATTCCGACAATGTGTTAGTGTCGGTTTCTGATGAGGCGAAGCCGAAACGCAACATAGTATGAAATAAGGATTTGTGCCCTCCTGTACAAAGACTGGTTTTTACCAACAAATTTTCACCCTAGTGAGAAATTTTGGTTTTTACCAAATTTTCCTCCTTAGGGTGAAATATAGCATAGTGCTTTCGCATAGGCCTGCTAAGCCAAGACAAGTTTCGGCTTCACTTGTGTCTCATCGGCATAAACAGAACTTCTGCTCGAACGGGACATCACGTTTGATCAGTCGTTTGATTGAAACACATAGTGTGTTTTAGTTTTAAGGGATTTGCGTCAAGCCGGCGCTAATCTATTCCGACAATGTGTTAGTGTCGGTTTCTGATGAGGCGAAGCCGAAACGCAACATAGTATGAAATAAGGATTTGTGCCCTCCTGTACAAAGACTGGTTTTTACCAACAAATTTTCACCCTAGTGAGAAATTTTGGTTTTTACCAAATTTTCCTCCTTAGGGTGAAATATAGCATAGTTTGTTTTACTGCTTTTGGCGAATTTGAGAGAAGTTTATTGGTATGAAATATAAAAAAAATGATTCATAAAATACCTTCGTTTCAGCGCTCACAAACATGTAACTATTGCGACTGATAGCGATTTGACCGTTACTACTTGCTATTGGAAGACAGCGTAGTTTCTCGATTTGATATGTGCCGTAACCTGTGACGGCTCTGTTCCGATGGTTCGTGGATTTGGTTATGGTCAGCATAGTAATTCATCGACACAACAAGCTGACGCGTCGATCGTCTGCAAGCCGTACTGACCCCTACACTAATTCGTTTATGTGTCGTCCATCACAGTTTGCTGACACCGACCTCCAAACCATGTTTTACCACAGTTAGAGATTCTTCCATCCAGCGCGGTCTTCTTATCGACAGTGTCATTTCGTCGGTCGGATTCGCTGAGTACTACGCCGGAAACCGAATAAAGTATTTGATTCCTGTATTACCAGTTTTTCAAGCAACGCAAACCTACGACCGGTTGATCGGTTGTGGAATCGTAAACGAATTTAGCAGCCCGTTTACGAGATATCTTTGGCTACTGTTGATCATCGATCGTCTGAAGTATGGTGTGTTTTTGGGAGAAAACTACGCTGCTAAAGTCCTAGTATTGAAGACCTGATTAGAAAATTACAGCAGGTACTTGTTCACAGATATTACTGATGTCCTGACTTACACAGCGGTTTCTGTAACAAGCCACTGTACAATTTCGTTTACAGGGTGATGCTGGGGTAATACCTTGTTAATCCTGACGATGCGATGCGAACGATATGAGAAAACCGTGGTGTTGAACAAAATGTATAATCGTAAAAATACAAATTGTGCAATCAAAAGTTCGTTTAAATTTATTTCGCACCAAGGATTCTTCATGGTTTACATGATTTATTGTACTTTATAAATTAATTTATCGGAATCACATTTATTAGAAATTAGATTAGAACTAGAAATGTTCCTGTCTATCTCAATCGCTGACGAAAAGACGAATGAGAAAAATTTAAGACTTCCCGATCAGAACATCATAACAGAAAGCTATCAAATTTATATCTCATGTTGATATAAATTACTCTCTGTGTTATCTTTATGATATACCGATCAAGAATGCAAGAAAGCTTATATCAAGATTATATTTTCTGGTGCTATCATTGGATTAATAATATGATATTAATGTACGCATACAACGATGATGTTACAGTAAGTTATATATTCTTTCACAATTATCTTTGAACGCTAACGGTTACACAAATGACAGTATATTTGCTTATACATTGAGGTCTCTTTTTATGCGTCGTAATTCAACTTTTTAAAGCGAATTTTCTAAGTTTTTGATTTTTTTGATTTGGATTTTCAAAATTTCGCGTTTTGAGTATGAACAAGTTTTAGATGCAATTAGTGGATCCAGGGGGAGGGTCTTGGAGGTCCGGACACCCCCTCCCCCCGAAAATTTTTAACATCTTGATAATTTTCAAAAAAGTTTCTTTTTTAAATTCATTCTAAGTTCAAAATCTTTGCAAACCAGATTCGATTACCAAAACTGATTTTAATTAAATGAGGATATTACATATTACGTATTGTACAATGAACATTTTAAAGTCGAAATTTTGGACCCCCTCCGAATTTTTTTTTCTGGATCCGCTCCTGGTAGGAGAACTTGTCAGTGAGGTGTTTGATTGACTTACTTGGTTACAGTTGGATTAAGAGATGACATTGCCTATTTTCTGAGACACTCGTCTGACACATAACTTCGAGTAGGAGGCGTACGATTTAAATGTTAAAGCCATTATCATAACAAGCTTTGGAATCGTGAAGTTATCAAAGAACTTTTCTAAAGATTATAATTTTCCTATAAAACTTATTTCGAAGAATATGCTGGGTAGTAGTGGTGGTTTTTCACATACCATACTTCAGCGACGGAATCGAGCGAAGCAAGCAAAAAGTAAGAAGGGCTCTCGTAAGTATGAACCGGTGTGAAATACAGACGAACAAGGTAGGAAGATATTATTATCGCCAATATATTGATAGCATCAAAGGCTGGGGACCAGTGACACCCAGCGATGCCAACCTTCCAGTTTGGACTGGATTCCTCAAGTTTTTTTGCAACATCCAGTCAGGCGGACAATTGGGGGAATCTTCCAGTTTTTTTTAAATTTGAGCCAGTTTTTCCAGTTTTTTTTTTAATAAATATTCGTTTATTTGGTTTTTTTTCTCACAAATTGTAACTTGATTCATAGGATTTTCAAGCGAGCGATGGGATGATGCCGGGTGCCCAGAATAAGATTTTAATCCATGTCGTCGCAGTATGTTTATCATTCTCCTTTGACTTCGGAAACCGAACGCCGCGCGTATTTAGCTTGCAAGACCGCAATTTATTTTGCTTTTTGGCGCGTCTATCATAAAATTTTTGAAATGTGAATTTGCCGATATATTCGGGTACGGAAACATAATAATATACGTCGATCAGTATTGTATCCGGTAAAAATCGTACATATATAGACGTTGTTTTCATTCACTCATGCGATTCACTCTAGAATGTCACAAATTGTTTATTCTTGATATTGCTTCTCGATCATTTCCCACTTTACTTAGTCTTTCGCCAATCACGCGTGATCGTACCGAATATCGAGTATAGATATAAGATTAACTCACAGTTTTAGCAATACTCCTACGGCCGGCTGTTTGGAGTTCAAATTGCTGTAGTTTAGGGAAAAAAGTAATTACTCTCGATGGCCGGCTATCCAGAGCTTAAACACAAGAAAAACATAAATAAATGTCTTTTTGCTTTGAGCATTTGTATACTCAAAGACTAACCATCCCACCGCATAAAAACATTCATTTCGTGGTCGCATTGCCTGCTTGTGGCGAATCCTAGACCTATACCTGTCCTTCAATCCAACTCCGTAATACCTATGGAAGCGTCGCTGAGTCGGGGGCCTTCTCTAAGTAGGTATTACATCAACATTTCCTACCCTATCCTAAGTATCGGTGAAGATGGTCGTGGCCGGCAATAATGATTCTCATGCTATTGGTTTACTGAACTCAAAAGAGATAAAGTTCATTTCCGATCATTTATCTCACAAGCAAGATGAGTTGAACTACCTATAGGCAACATGATAATCGTTAGTATGCAATCTACGAATAGCACCGTGCTTCGCAACGCAACGCAACGCAACGCAAAACTTATTTCGAAGAATATGCAGGAAGTATCAAGCAGTCCAGATGAAATAAAGATACGCGAATTGAAATCAAAAAGCATTTTAAAACTAGTTTTCATAACTTAGTCTAATGAGTATATAATTAATTTTCCTCTAATCTATGCTGCATATTGCGAAAACGAATTTTCGGGTCACAAAAAACTATCTGATATATTATACTGATCTCCAAAATTTTCGTAGTGTATTTTGAGGATCTTGATAAGACATTCAGTGCGTTTTCTCCAATTTATGCAGGTTTTTATGAACACTTAAACCTTATCCAGTTTGTGGCTTTCTAGTTTGTGCGTTTTTTAAATTTCTAAACTATCGCGACTTTTTTATTTTATCCTCCGCATAAAAAGTGTTTGAGTTTACTTGAGTATATTTTATGGTTGAACTGACAAGTGATTTGAATGCGTTTTAGATAATCCTTGAAATATCTAAAAACTTCTCCTTAAAATTTAATCAAAGTTGGAAAAAATGTGTAACAGAAATAACATGAAATATTCAAGAATCCGTCCCATCGAACAAACATCAACAATTTCTCGAATTTTCTCATAAATCTGTTATATTCGCAGTTGATTGTCATAACTTCTGTGAAAGATTTGCATTTCTAGCAATTTATTGGGTGCGAGATAATTGTACTGGTTTGTTTAGTCCTCCCCATATCAAAAATGCCAATAACAAATCCCCAAAAGAGACTTATTTTGAAACCAAACAAAAACACATTTGTTGCTTTGAATCTATGCGGAATCCTAAATAAGATTTCTCGTATTCTCCGTAAAATAATGTACGTAAAATATCCGCTCAATGTTACCATTTCGCATCGACATTATTTCTAAAAACCACGTAAAACACGTTAACGTACAAGAGAAGCGCCAAAGCGCACTATTAAGAATCTAAAAATAGCCCCTCTTTCCTTATCTGAAAAGATATTATAAAGCTATTCAGTCTATCGTCATATAGGCAGCTGTATTGGTGAGTAAAACTTAATAAAAACTAAGCGTATGGCACCAGGAAAACAAAGAGCCCTTAGGCTTGGGCAAAGTTCAATGTGTGCGTTCTGGAAACGTCTTCTGCATCTATAATCGTTTTGCCCTTGACGGAAGCGTGGAATATTATGCTAACTTTAAACATCAGTCGAAAACAACGTCGTTGGTTCATGAAGGAAACTTCCCCACCAAACTCAGAATACCCAGGTTCAAAGCGGCAATATATCGACAAATAATAATCTACATGTCATATATTCACTATAAAAATTAGCCAGCAAGTATGCAATCATTTGGCAATGCTATAAAAGCTCTTGATGCATGAAGCTTTTTGCTCCTAAAGCAAAAAGCGCCTTAATGTATGATTTATTTTTCTCGTATTCTATTTTTAGACGTGCACGCTAAAATCGTTGATATCATACAATAAGTAATACAAGCTATGTTGGGGTCAATTATGCTATCTCATGTTGTTATGATCGTGTTATATTGCTATCAACGTTTGTTATAAATGTGATATTCGTAGAGAAATTTTTGTTATAATTTTTGTTATTTTAACACCTAACGGTTTCTGCTTTATAACAAAATTTGATAGGAAATTTTTCGTAACAAAATATCAGCATGAGTTATAATTGTGTTATTTCCTCCTGGTCGGGTTAGGATTAAAACCTTACCATTATGCCTGCACAATAACTAACTTCTTTGACCTGATTCAAAATTTGTACTAACAGTATGTCGTACTCAATAAAGTTATAAATTACAAACTGTATGTAAATAACCAGAAAATTGCTACAATAAGAACTCATTTCCACTATCGAAAGTACAATTGAAAAATTGTGGCTTGTGGTAATATTGATTAGAACCCTCATTTTCACCGGAACACGCAATATTTCAACTATATTATTTTCCTGTCTGGTTCCTGGTACAATTTCGGGTAGCTTTTGTCGCTGTAAAGTGACCTTTCCATCTGACCAATGCCGTTCCGTTTGTGAATGCAGACACGCTTTCATACATCACGAATCGCGGTCCCACTGGAAGATACTAAAACATCAACAGTGCACGGCAGAAATCTGTCTTGTTGGTGTACCGCATGCTCCCATATGGACTGAGCTCGCCAGTTTTCCTTTTGCGATTTTTCCCACATATGTGATCCAATTACTGATCACCACAAGATTTTTGGGCAGATTATCCTCGAATGTTTTTCGAGGTATGTGGCCCATTCCGTAGCGTCGTATTCCTTGAGCATCGGTAACGGTAGTACAGTTTCCAGATTACGTTTGTTAATTGATTCCAAATAGCGGGCTTAATTCGTAGGCTCGATCGCCACATTGGTCATCACTTCCCCGGTAATCACCAACATTGTCGACACTATACTGACTTTACAGTTTGGGAAACATGTTATTTATTTTGCATTTTAAATGCAGCCCGGGTTTTCAAATGCCGTGGCGGGAAATGAGTCTACACAAAAAAAGAGTTCTCCTGAAGTATTAACATTAATTTAACACAATCGCGGAAAACGTCACGTTTAAACGTTTCGTTTTATGGTTTTGGAAGCGGATATCGTGTAGACTGGTTCACGATGTTGGAGACGGCAGTCTGCTTCTCTGAATTGTCCATTATAAGTCAGATCGCTGAAAATAGTAAAAACATTAGGACACTAATCGCAAACGATTTCCGAGAAGATTTTCGCGATCGTGAACAAATTCAGAGTATTTTCCATAGACTATTACCTAATTTGTAAAACAAACAGTTTGTTTGCTTGTCAATTTGTTTTTCTCTGCGTAACCAAGGAGTATAACAGGTTATTTGGAAAAAATAACAACAGACTATTCAGTGTTTCTAGTTTTATGCATTTTCTAATCAAAAGCCATATTTGACATTACCAGTTACCTGAGTCACTGAGGGGTAGTCAGATTTGCGATACAGTTTTACAATGCCATTGTCTAGTCGTGTCGTTGAACGGTCTACTCACTTTTCTGCGCTCGGCCTTTTTCGCTCCAACTAACCAATCACTAGTTAGTCGTGCCCGTCGTCTGTTGCTCGGTGCGCCAAATTACCTGTAGCCTACAGGCAATCTGGGTGGTTGCAGTCGAGACTGCGTTCCACTTCTCCACCGCTCGACACATCCGCTGAATAAGGGTGTCCCAGCCACAGACGTCAAGCATTGCTCTTCTTTCGACGTCGAAACGAGGACATACGAACAGTATGAGTTCGGCAGTGTCGTCTACACCTGGGCAGTCAGGGCAGGCTGGGACCTCCGCGAGCGCGATGGCATCCCAGCTTGCGCTGTTGAATGCGTTCTTCACGTCAAGTGTCACTAACGCACAGTATCGAATACCTCGCCTTTTTCGTTGGATCGCTATCTCGGCAGTCTTTATCACTGAGTTGATAGCGTCCACTGTGGACTTACCCTTCCGAAAGCCAAACTGGCTGCTTGACAGGCCGTCCGTACCTTCCGCGTACGGGGTTAGCCTGTTGAGGATGACCATCTCAAGCAATTTGTCAGTCGTTTCGATCAATGTACGCCGATGGGTCGCCTGGCGGCTTCCCGGGCTTCGGCAACAACACCAATGTTTCGTTAGCAACTAGGACCTACGTTGTGCTTCCCTGGTTAGTCTTTTAATCGGGATTTCGTCGAACATTAGGTTGCAACTAAGACGGCGGATTACCGCAAGATCGAAGAAATGGCAATCCGTTCGAAAACGTTAAAACGGCTATAACAAATAAAAACTTGCCGTCCGTCTTCCTTACTACTTATTTATTTGATCACCACCAGAAGACCGGCCGCCTACGGCGGAGGTCGATTTACTTCTCTAATCAAATACATTTTGTTCGTACAATATACATTTCATTTATAATTATAGAAAACACGACGACTGGCAACTCGGTTGGTTCTCATTCTCATTTTCTCCCATCTTTGTAAGTGAGACAGTGCTCACTGCCGGCCTGGATGGGTCGATGATGATGAAAGATGAACGAATAGAGCGGCCGTAAATGATGCTGTGCCGCAACATCCTCCCCACAAAACTATCAGTTTTCTGCTGTCTCCTTTGCAACTGAATGTATTTTCTGGAAGAACTGTGACAATTTGCTGATACAATTGGATGTTGGCACGGAGTTTGTGGATGAGCTTGTCTAATGGTGTTTATTGGTGTTCGCAGTGTATGAATTTGTTGCTGAAGATGGTCTCCGGACGACTGCTAGTTTGTATGCTGCTGTTATCTGTTGGTTTGTTTATGCGGGTTTGAAATAAATTCAACCAAACATTGTGGTAATCATGTTTGACTGACGGATTGAAAGCGAGATCCAGGTAAGTCAGTGCGAGTGGTCAGGATTTGGCGAAATTTGCTGGTTCTTTGACTATAAAATGCGAGGATATTGACTTCTCAGACGAAGCATCCCTAGCCAGACTGCGCCGAGTCTTAAGGAGGCTAGCATTTTTAGCGGAACTAGCGATTTCACTGACCATTATATGTGACACTGATTCATAGGATCGCATAACGGCATTGGCTGAAGTGCAATTGACGGCGATTTCTTTGACCGATGAATGGCGATGAACGATGAACGGCGATGACTGAAGAACAGGACTAACTACGGCTACTGTCCGGATGACAGCTACTGTTTCGTACGTTGACAGTGTTCGAGAATGGTCAGGATTTGATGGCGTTTGCTGCATCTTTTGACAAAGATCTGAGATGATGATACATACATTTCCAGCAGAAGTAGCGCAACCACTGACCATCGGCACTGAATCAATGGCGTGGGTGCCATCTGATATCTTTAATACTTTAATACAGCAATGGCGCGGGTGCCATGTTCAAATTATAGGTCAGAGTCCGTGAAGTCACTTACGTTAGTTTTTGTCTGCTATCTTCACTATCTTCCCTTTATGTGCCACTAAAAACTGATGAAATCTTTGCTATATATGCCCGATCCTGGCCACGGCACCAAATGTTTCGTCAGCAACTAGGACCTACGTTGTGCTTCCCTGGTTAGTCTTTTAATCGGGATTTCGTCGAACATTAGGTTGCAACTAAGACGGCGGATTACCGCAAGATCGAAGAAATGGCAATCCGTTCGAAAACGTTAAAACGGCTATAACAAATAAAAGCTTGCCGTCCGTCTTCCTTACTACTTATTTATTTGATCACCACCAGAAGACCGGCCGCCTACGGCGGAGGTCGATTTACTTCTCTAATCAAATACATTTTGTTCGTACAATATACATTTCATTTATAATTATAGAAAACACGACGACTGGCAACTCGGTTGGTTCTCATTCTCATTTTCTCCCATCTTTGTAAGTGAGACAGTGCTCACTGCCGGCCTGGATGGGTCGATGATGATGAAAGATGAACGAATAGAGCGGCCGTAAATGATGCTGTGCCGCAACAACCAATTTCTGCCTTTTCCATCTATCGGGAAAACGGCACTCGTCAAGGCATCTCTGCATAGCTAGCCTGAACATGTTCGGGTTCGCTATGATCGCTGCCTTGAGAGCGCTGTTTGGAACTCCATCCGGCCCTGGAGTTTTGTTCATTACTAGGGAATTAGCAACTGCGAGTAGTTCTTTATTCGTCACCTGAGCCACCATTTCGGCCGTGCCCGCACTGTCTCGTAGTGCAGGTGGCCAGGGGCTTGTGGCTCGAGACGGGAAGAGTACTTCGATAATCATCGCCAACCGGTCCGGAGACCGTTCTGGGGGTGAAGAGCCCCCTTTGGTCTTGGCCATCACGATTCTGTAGGCGTCACCCCACGGATTCGCGTTGGCACTCTCACACAGGCTGTCGAAACACGCTCTCTCTCTTGCTGCTTTTAATAGTCTTGTTAAGACCGGCTCGGCGGTTCTCTCTTGCATCCTCGGTGCGGACTCTTTGCATCCTACGTCTAGCTCTGAGGCAGGCTTATCGTAGAGCTGCAACCTTGGCACTCCACCAGTATACCGGGCATCTGCCGTTTCTTGGCAGGGTTTTTCTCGGCATAGTGGCGTCGCACGCGCGTGATAGAACGGTTACCAGCGCATCCCCGCTTAGACTGTCGAAGTGATTGGACTTCCACCCGCGTTCCTGACAGGGATCTCCCGCCCTCGGATGCTGCACACCATAGTTGATCCTAAAGCGGATTGCTAAATAATCGCTATGGGTGTAGCCTTCGTTTATCCTCCATTCCATGCCTGGAGCCAGACTCGGGCTGGCAAATGTTACGTCAATCCACGCCTCCACCCCGTTTCTACGGAATGTGCTAGCGGAGCCATTATTAGCTAGCACAGTATCGAGTTTCGCAAGCGCCTCCATTAGCGCTTGACCCCTGCTATTTGTACAGCGGCTGCCCCACTCCACTGCCCAAGCATTAAAGTCTCCCGCTATTTTGTACAGCGGCTGCCCCACTCCACTGCCCGAGCGTTAAAGTCTTCCGCTATGACTACCGGTTTCCGGCCCACTAGGTCCGACGAGAGCCTGTCGATCATCTGGTTGAACTGTTCTATTGGCCACTTTGGTGGAGCGTAGCAGCTGCAATAGAACACACAATTGATCTTGGCAATCGCAACACCCTCGGCGGAGGAGTGTATTACCTCTTGAACCGGGAACCGTCCCGTTGTACAGATTGCCACCATTCCAGACCCGTCCAACACCCAATTGCCGTTGCCGGCAGGGATGCTGTATGGGTCTGATAAGAGTGCGACATCTGTCCTCGACTCCGAGACCGACTGCCACAGCAGCTGTTGGGCTGCTGAACAATGGTTAAGATTTAGCTGTATGACGTTCACGGCTTCTTCTTATTTGCCTCACCGAAGGGACACCGCCCATAGCATGTTTAGGGGCTTGCTTCTTAGCGGTGCAGATAAGGCACTTGTGCGCCTTAGTGCAACCCCGCTCCTTATGCCCCTCCTCACCGCAGCGACGACATAGTTTGCTCCTGTCTATGTTCTTGCACTCGTAGGCTTTGTGACCGGACTCAAGGCATCGATAGCACCTATCCACTGAAGGCGGCTGGGGTATGCAAATTGGGCATACTGACCAGCTGATCTTCAGCATACCTTTCTCGGTTACCTTTTTGGCATCCGCCTTCAGTAGCCTGAGGTAGGCTACTTGGGTGCCAGAGGGTCCATCTCTAAATCGCACAGAGGCCCGCTCGATTGTGATATCGCATTGTTCCTTAACGGCTGCGACGACATCTTCTGCGGTTGTGAACTCGTCCAGATGCTTACACTGGAGAGTCATTTCCGCCCCTAGCGACCTGACTTGGGCGCCTTCACCAAGGACCTCTTAGGCCAAGGCCTTGTACACTGCACTAGATTGTGCGCCTCGCTTCTGCACCAGAAGCATTTCTCTCGTGTTGGTGCGTCTCAAGCTACGCACATCTTGCCCAAGGGCCGAAAGGCTTTCGGCCGCCTTCATCGACTTTAGGACATCGGCGTATTTGTCCTTGTCGGTTTTTAACCACAAGGCATCGCCTCTGTCCTTGGCCTTCTTCGCGGGCCGCGGTACCTCCGGTGTCGGTGCCGGCTTCTTCCTGGTGACCAGTGTCCAGGGGTTAACGCCCTCCTACCCCGGTCGCGCCGGCTTGCTGGTACCAACGCTCTGCTCAGCGAGGTCACTCTCGCCCTCGCTTACCTCGGCCAGACGGCGTTTGGCCTTAACGGTTTGAACGCCGTGTGGTGTCGGTTTTTGCACCCTCGCCTGGCGACTTCCTAGGGCGCTTCGCATTCGACGCCGTTTTACGATTGCCCTTGCCCTTGCCTTTTCCCTTCGAGCGGAACTCGGCCGCCGCTTCGAGCGACGTGGCTGCTCCATAGAAGGTGAAGGCCACTGTCTGAGTGCCTGTATCGACCTTCCCTCTTGGAGGCCACTGTCTGGGTTTCTCTGTCGGACTTCTCCCGACATTCCACCCTCTTGGCATAAGCCTGCTGTTTCTGTCTTGCGACACGAACAGTTTTCCGGAGCTCCAGGAGACTCTGCTTTAACTCCTTGCTTATGTTTTGCTTTGCGCTAGTGAACTCGATTATTGAATCGAGCTGCTCCACCACTTTGCGCATCGCGGATAGTGGCACGTCCAGTGCATTGGTAGGGCTATTTCCTACCACTACTGGGGGTCACTGGTGCTATCAGATGCAGCACTCCTCGCTCCACTACTCTCCCCACCGGGGGGAGACCTCGCCAAACCACCTCTAGCAAAGGGGTTTGGCACCTCTGTTTGCTTGTTTTTGTTTCATTTGCCTCCATGTTTGAACCCACGAGTAGCGCGAGAATAAACTGTGGGGGTTGCCCAGGTACCCCACAGGCTCCGTTAACGATCGAGCATCTTTTTCACCCCCTCGATCACTCATCCCTCGGCACGGGTCACTTCACACCTTGGAATTGGGGTTATGACCTATCTTGCTTTACGTGGTGACCGCGGCCCAGATCATCACAACCATCCTCCTTTACCAGGGCTTGGGACCTGTAGCTCTGGTTCTCAATAGTTCCATGTACGTATATTATTACAGACATGCTACTATTGAGATCCGTCATTCGCTAGCGGAGTTTGCTCCTGTCTGCACCCTTACAATCGTACGATTTATGGCCGGACTCAAGGCACCGATAGCACCTATCCACTGAAGGCGGCTGGGGTATGCTAATTGGGCATACTGACCAGCCGATCTTCAGTTTACCTTTCACGGTAACCTTTTTGGCATCTGCTTTCAGTAGCCTGAGGTAGGCTACTTGGGTGCCGGAGGGTCCCCCTCTCAAGCGCACAGAGTCCCGCTCGATTGTTACGTTGCAGTGCTCCTTGACGGCTGCGACGACATCGTCTGCGGTTGTGAACTCGTCCAGTTGATTACACTGGAGAGTCATTTCCGCCCCTAACGACCTCACTTGGGCGCCTTCACCCAGGACCTCTTGGGCCAAGGCCTTATACACTGCACTGGATTGTATGCCTCGCTTCAGCACCAAAAGCATTTTGCCTGTATTGGTGCGTCTCACGCTGTGCATGTCTTGCCCGAGGGCCGAGAGGCTTTCGGCCGTCCTCATCGACTTTAGGACGTCGGCATATTTGTCCTTGTCGGTTTTTAACCACAAGGCCTCGTCTCTGTCCTTGGCCTTCTTCGCGGGCCGCGGTGCATCCGGTGTCGGTGTCGGCTTCCAGCGTCCAGGGGTCTACGCCCCCTTGCCCGGTTGCACCGAGTTGCTGGTGACTTCCTAGGGCACTTCGCGTTCGACGCCGTCTTGCGCTTGCCCTTGCCCTTCGAGGGGAACTCAGCCGCCGCTTCGAGCGACACGTCTGCTCCATAGAAGCGGAAAGGGAAGGCCCCTGTCTGGGTACCTATGTCGGCCTTCTCTCTTCCCTCCCTCTTGGAGGCCACTGTCTGGGTTCCTCTGTCGGACTTCTTCCGACATTCCACCCTCTTGGCGTAAGTCTGCTGTTCCTGTCTTGCGACACGAACAACCTTCCGGAGCACCAGCAGGCTCTGTTTCAGCTCTTTGCTAATATTTTGCTTCGCGTTAGTGAACTCGATTATTGCATCGAGCTGCTCCACCACTTTACGCATCGCGGTTAGTGGCCCGTCCAGCGCATTGGTAGGGCTATTTCCTACCACTGCTGGGGGGTCACTGGTGCTGTCGGATGCAGTCCCCGTCACTCCACTACTCTCCCCACTGGGGGGAGACCTCATCAAACCACCTCTAGCAAAGGGGTTCGGCACCTCCGTGTTTTGGTTTTTGTTGTTTTTCACGTCGCTCATTGATCCCACGAGTCGCGCGAGAAAGAAAGGTCCGCCACGCCAGAGCTCCGCAGTAACGTTGTAAGGGACGCTTACTGTGGGGGTTGCCCAGGTACCCCACAGGCTCCGTTAACGATCGAGTATCTCTTTCACCCCCTCGATCACTCATCCCTCGGCACGGGTCGCTTCACGCCTTGGACTTGGGGTTATGACCTATTTTGCTTTACGTTGTGCCGCGGCCCAGATCATCACAACCATCCTCCTTTACCAGGGCTTTGGACCTGTAGCTCTGGTTCTCAATAGTTCCAAGTACGTAGGTTATTACAGACATGCTACTATTGAGATCCGTCATTCGCTAGCGGAGTTAGCGAAGGAGGCCGTCCCTTGTCTGACGAGGACGAAAGGAATAACTATGTCACCCCCTTAAATAATCTAACCGGTGCAATACCGAAAAACTAATCCGAATCCTCCTAATTATCTTGGGTTCTGGTACAGGAACTGGAACGGCTAGATTTTCAGAGCAGCGTGTACCATCGTAACTGCCGGAAGGTTAAAAGGGAATAGAAGTTGACCTGATGTCACGACAATCTTACCCGTTTAATCTAGCTAACATCGTTTTTTATTTGTTTATTTTCACGGTAACAAAGGGGGGGGGGAGAGTTACCGTTAAGCTACGTAATTACAAGGGGGTATTTAGAGGTTTGTGACGAAATGCTACGATTGGGGAGGGGGGTGTTACAAATCACTCAAAAATGCTACGTCATTTATGAATGTAGCCTAACTGATAGTGTTAAAAAAAATTCTCCTTGGTGGAGAAAAAAATGTTTTTACATAAATGCACTAAGGTAGAAAAAAAATATAGTATTTTCCCTCAAGCGAGTTCTTTTAGAAAGAGTCCACAACCGGAAATCTCTCCCGCGCAATTTTTGACCTAGAGCCATAAACATGAGTGGAGTTTTTCGAAGTAGTGGTTTTTGGCGAAATGACACACTTTTTAATAGAAAAACGTGTTTAATTCAACTAACAGTGTGATGCGACATTTCGTATAACACTTATCACTCTCTTAGGATATTATAACGATTTAGAACATTTACAACATGATGTTTCGCGATGTTTTTGATAACAGGTTTCGTGGTAGGCCTCAGAGAAACGCTCAAATTAACATCTTCGGATATTATATCGATCAAACAAGCATGGGACAACATTATTGCGCGAAATGTCGAAAATCAAATCAAAATATAAAAAAGTAAGAAAAAATGCCCTTAAAAATAGGCCTACAATCCACTTAATACTAATGCTTTGTGAACAAAATATTTAAGTTCTCCATTGAATGCATCGCGTATGGAAAAACTGAATTTCCTTTTAAGGACTATATATGTGCTGGCCACATGCTATCTCAACGCGATTATTTCGATATTGACTTTTTCTGAAAATAATATTCACACAAGTACTTTGTAATATTCACACCCTTATTAATAAAAGTGGAATTTTTAAAAGCATCTAATATTTATTCGTATGCCTAAAATATGCATTAGGGTCTTAAAAGCAGTTTTTATCCAAACATGGAAGGCGCCGATAACATGAATATTCAAATTTTCAATTTGCCCGGAACGCTTGTTTTGTATACCCTGAGTGTACTAAAAACTTTGTGTTATTCTCTAGGCCACACTTTTTGCGATAACCGAAAATATAACTCAAACAAGTATTTTTTATCGTTCTGAAATTTTCACAGTGTTGTCGAAATTGCCTTCTCCAGCGATGTACGTATGGTTTCATGTTTTTTTTAAATAAGCAATTTTGTATCGATTTTTACGATTTTTTTTTGTCCAGCTTTGCCATTTTGCTAAAAATCAAAATATCGTCGACTTTCTACGGTTCTAAGGAATCGAAATTTTTATTTTTGGCTTTAGGTAAAAAATTATGGAAGATAAATTTTCGGCAGTGGACCTTTTCCAAAAGAACTAGTATGTGGGAAAATGTTGTCCAGCCGCAATCTTGTGTTGAAAACAGTTGTTAGTTTTTGTACATGAAAACTAGTATTATAACTGGCACTTTACGGGATCTCGATTCATCTTTACATTGCATCAAGTAAAATTTCCGAACTATTCCTATGTTTTTATGCTCTACCGTGATGTAACCCCTTAACAAAATTTTGCAATCTTGTTTAGAGAAAATTTTCAAATCTTTGTCGATCCTGCTATACAAGACCGAAAAAATCGTTTTTTTACTTATGGCGATAGACAAAACGAAGAATATATTACAAGAATATATGTAATTTTTTAAAGATTCTAACAAACATGTTAACCATTTCTGTGGCACGTTAGTATCAAAAATTCATGTCAAAAAATGTAATTTCTAGAAGACCGAGGAAAAAACTAATACAAACAATCAAACAGAAGATATACTTATGTAAATTGGCAATTTTGTTGCTTCATTGATTTCAACCATAACTACCAGCTGCACATTTCCAGTAAGAAAATATTTCTTTACTCCGCCATATTGTTGAGTTTTCCTTTTTAACTTCCCAAATGTGTGTACGAGTATACAAGAATTTTCAAAAAGTTAAGACTTTCTCTCCTTTTCAAAAAAATGCGATAACAAGCCTCTGCCTCTTTTTTGTCTCCTTAAACAGTCCACCCCCTTAATTGTACCTATTAATTTAGTACACTTTTTTAACATAAACTACACAAACAAATGAATGAATGGAAGAAGGTTCGCCAAATTTTGAAAGAATCCGTGAAATTATTGTTTTAACGAACTACAAAATTTGTGTATTTGGTGTAGTTCGATGCAATAGAAAAATGATATCCTCAAAGATAATCCTCAAGTAGATAGTATTCGAAGAAGTTTCTTGTGGACAAGTTTATAATGAGTTTGTTTCCACTTACTTGAAGTCATTTATTTCGCTTCTCGTTTTCCGAGATATATTTTAGATCGATCAAATGGTCATAAGTTAGAAAATTAGCTATCAGAAGGTACTGGCAAATGAAAGATTGCACATTGATAAGTGACCAATACACAATCAGACAACTTGAAATTGTTTGATGCTTAATCCAAGCTATAGTAGATAGAAAATGAAGTACAAAATATGTCCTGATATCATCCTTTTCCGTTTTATCGAAATAAAGTTAGGTTTGAATATTAAAACGGATCATTACTATATTGAACGATTTATATAGTAATGATCCGTTTTAATATACAAACCGAACTTTATTTCGATAAAACGGAAAATCGACATGCTTTACCTTTAAAAGAATACAAGACAGACACTTGGTGTCTTCAGCAAAGTTATTCGTAAAAGAAAGAGATACAGCGATGGCCCGTTTTTATCAGCCTCCTTTGTTTATGTTAGGTTGACAAAGTGGGGACAATGGCAAAACATATTTGTTTATTTTTTTTAGTAAACCGAAGCTCTAAAATTGTTCTTCTTTAATCCCTAGACATAGCCTCATAATACTGGTTGGTCGATAAAATCGGGTCAAAAAACTGATAAAAATCGGAGCTAATAAAAACGGGTTTTCAATATACAAATTTGCAGAAGACATCATCTCAATATAATCACTTAAAAGAAAATTAATGAAAATATCTCACTTATAGGGGGATTAATCAGTGAAAACATAATGTCAAAAGAAAGAGCATACTAAATCCAATAACTTCTCCGAAGATGCTATTGACCTCAACGTATCCGTTTTGGCGGTAATAGTCAACTTCGAAACGAACGAAAGTTTTCGTAAAATCGTTTGTATATTAAAACGGATCATTACTATATTGAACGATTTATATAGTAATGATCCGTTTTAATATACAAACCGAACTTTATTTCGATAAAACGGAAAATCGACATGCTTTACCTTTAAAAGAATACAAGACAGACACTTGGTGTCTTCAGCAAAGTTATTCGTAAAAGAAAGAGATACAGCGATGGCCCGTTTTTATCAGCCTCCTTTGTTTATGTTAGGTTGACAAAGTGGGGACAATGGCAAAACATATTTGTTTATTTTTTTTAGTAAACCGAAGCTCTAAAATTGTTCTTCTTTAATCCCTAGACATAGCCTCATAATACTGGTTGGTCGATAAAATCGGGTCAAAAAACTGATAAAAATCGGAGCTAATAAAAACGGGTTTTCAATATACAAATTTGCAGAAGACATCATCTCAATATAATCACTTAAAAGAAAATTAATGAAAATATCTCACTTATAGGGGGATTAATCAGTGAAAACATAATGTCAAAAGAAAGAGCATACTAAATCCAATAACTTCTCCGAAGATGCTATTGACCTCAACGTATCCGTTTTGGCGGTAATAGTCAACTTCATATTTTTGGTCTTATTTTTAGATATTGAGAAACCGCAAGAATCTGTCATCCGTATTTAATGTTAAATATCTCCTTCGATAATAGTCCGATTTCAACAAACTATAATTCGTTCGAAAGGTATTCGTATAAGCTGTCTGAAGATGTATAAAGTGTTTATCTATGTTGTAAACTTCGACAGTAATTTGAAAAAACTGCAAAAAGTGCTTTTTTTGGACATTGAATCATCCATATCTGAAAAACTAAACATCAGAATCAAAAACAAATTAATAGCGTTCTGTCTGGGTGTGAGGCCTTTCATTTGCAATTAGTTTGGATACTATCGGTTCAGCTATTGCTGAGAATCACAAATAAGAGTTTTTCGTTACATACACACAGACATTGTCCCAAATCGTCGAGCTGAGTCGATTGGTATATAAGACTCGGCCCTCCGGGCCTCGGAAAAAATCTTGTAAGTTTGAGCGAATTCTATACATTTCTTTTATAAGAAATGTAAAACGCTAAAAATATCATACAGATCGGCGTAAAATTGCTTTTTTTTAATTATGCGATAAAAAATCCTACATATGTTTCTGGAGAAAGCAATTTTTAATACATAGTAAATTATTCAGAACGATAAAATATCATTTGTTTGTGTTAGATTTCCGGCCACCGCAAAAAATGTCATTTCGATTAAATTGATTTACTTATTTTAGGTAAATGAATTTCTTTTCGATTTTTTTAAATTCTACAGTGGTGCACTGATAAAATATATCCGTAAATCGCTAGGCATTAATTTCGTACAGAAAATTTTAATAAAATTTACGAATTTTACGTACATATCATGAATCGTTCGTAGTTCTATTGAAACACATTTATTTTTTGTTACTAATTTTTCGTGAAAACCACGAAACGACTTTCGTTGGCTTATTACGAAACAGCTTCGTTCGGCAAACGAATTGTTCGCTGTTATATATGAATATCTTTATAATATTTACGAGCATTATTCTTCAAACCTTCAACGTCAAAAAGCTTCAATATGGGGTTATTGTTGCTATACGTCAGATAATTGTTGATCATAACGACGGTCTCGGTCTGACTATTTAGTAGCCGTATCCGTATTCGTCGGTTTCAGGAAGATTTCCTGAACCTCTTTCGCTTCCAGTTGTTCCAGAATCCGGAGCAGTACGGATTCAGTTGAGCCATCGCGAACTGCTCGTTGGTTTTGTATGAATTAGTTTGAGCTTTCTCTGTCGGAGCAAAGCCAAAATAATATGCTACTTAATACGAAAACTTCTTTTAGATGAACGAAATGAATTCGTGCGACCAACGAGATTGTTCGTACTATACACAAACGTTTATTAAAATAAACAAAACATTTCGTTTCATTCACGAACAATAATGTCGTTTTCAACGATAACATTCGTGCAATGTACACTAAATAAGTAAAATTTATGAATACTTTCGTTCATCAAGCGGCCACTTCTTCATACCACAATAAAATCGATTTTGCCAGATCTGTTTTTTTAATTAAAAAAATCGGTGTTGTCAAACATCGATCCTAAAAGATCGAATGCAAAAATAAAAGGAAAATAAATACGAAATTTTCTCTAATATGAACGAAATGAATTCGTGCGACCAACGAAGTCGTTCGTAATATACACAAACAATAATTGAAATAAACGATTCGTTTCGTTTGATTCACGAAAAATAATGTCGTTATCAACGATAACATTCGTGCCATGTACACTAGATAAGTAAAATTTACTAAAACTTTTGTTCATCAAGCGTCCATTTCTTCACACCATAATCTTTCTAGTCCTCCATAATGATGAACAGGTTGAAATTGAATCGAATTTACCAGATCGATCCCTTTAACTAATAAAAAATCGGTGCTGTCAAACATTGATCGTAAAAGATCGAATGCGACCAACGAAATCGTTTGTAATATACATAAACGTTTATTAAAATAAACGAAACATTTCGTTTCATTCACGAAAAATAATGCCGCTATCAACGATTACATTCCTGCAATGTACACTGAATAAATAAAATTTACGAAAACTTTCGTTCATCAAGCGGTCATTTCTTCATACCACAGTAAAATCGATTTGGCCACATCGATTTTTTTAAATGAAAAAAATCGATGTTGTCAAACATCGATCCCAAATGGTCGACTGAAAACTATAAAAGTCTATTAAATACGAAAACTTTTCTAAGATAAACTAAATGAATTCACGTCACCAACGAAATCGTTCATCATATACATAAACATTTACAAAAATAAAGTCGTTATAAGCGTCGTCCTGCAATGTACACTAAATATGTAAAATTTACGAAAACTTTCATTCAAGCGGCCATTACTTCAAACCACAATCTTTCTAGTCCTCAATGGAAGTGAGTAGGCTAAAATAAAATCGATTTTGCCAGATCGATCCTTTTAATTAGTTAAAAAAATCGTTGTTGTCAAACATCGATCCAAAAATATCGATTGAAAAAATAATATGCTAATGAATACGAAATAAATTCGTGAGAGCAATGAAATCATTCGATTTACATAAACGTTTATTAGAATAAACGAAACATTTCGTTTCATTCACGAAAAATAATGTCGTTATCAACGATAACATTCGTGCAATTTAAACTAAATAAGTAAAATTTACGAAAACTTTCGTTCATCAAGCGGC
This sequence comes from Topomyia yanbarensis, assembly GCF_030247195.1. Lineage (NCBI taxonomy): Eukaryota > Metazoa > Arthropoda > Insecta > Diptera > Culicidae > Topomyia > Topomyia yanbarensis. The sequence goes on along the minus strand of NC_080670.1, from coordinate 84,639,244 downwards.
CATTTCTTCGTACCACAATAAAATCGATTTAGCCACATCGATTTTTTTAAATTAAAAAAAATTGATGTTGTCAAACATCGATCCCAAAAGATCGACTGAAAACGATAAGAGGATAACAAATACGAAAACTTTTCTAAGATAAACGAAATGAATTCGTGCGACCAACGAAATCGTTCGTAATATATAGACACGTTTATTAAAATAAACAAAACATTTCGTTTCATTCAAGAAAAATAATGTAGTTATCAACGATAACATTCGTGCAGTGTACATTAAATGTGTAAAATATACGAAAGCTTTCGTTCACCAAGCGACCATTCTTGTTTATGAAATGAAAGAAACCTACTATTTAGAATGCACGAAAATACTTCGTTGCAGAAAACGAATGAATTCGTGCATTGCATGATCGATTTTATTATATTTACGAATATATATTAGCAATGTGTAACACCTTGAACAAACTTTTAATAATAAAGGTGTGAATATTACAAAGTAAATAATATAAAAGACTTTTATATTTTTAATCAACGGAACTATGACCCTCACTCCACAACGTAGTTTTTTCGTCGCTGGCGGTGAACGTGGATCATTGAACTGAAGGATATGATGCTAAAATACATGTTAGTTTGTGACGAAGGGTTTCGCAAAAAAAAAATGGTTCAATAAAGCTGTTCACTCACGAGGCGACAGGACATACGCCACAAAAATATTAACTATGAATTTTGTTCTACCTATTTCAACGCTATTGCTATTACCGCGTTGGAATAGGTAGAACAAAATCCATAGCGAATATTTTTTGTGGCGTGTGTCTTGCTGTATCGTGTGCGTACAGCGTTTTACATTTCTTACAAAATAAATGTATAGGATTCGCTCAAACTTAGAAAACTTTTTCTGAGGCCCGGAGGGCCGAGTCTTGTATACTAATCGAATCAGCTCGTCGAATTGGGACAATGTCTGTAGGTGTGTGTGCGTGTGTGTGGGTGTGGGCCACCGATGAACCGATCCTAACGAAATTAGTTTCAAATGAAAGGCCTAACGTTGCCATTTGACACAATTATTTTTGTTTTTCGACATATTTTTTACTTTCTGAGATATGAATGATTTTGTCAAAACACAAAGGGTTTAACCGTTGTGTGTCCGACGCGGTACCCAGGTACCTTTTTAAGTTTCAATTAATTAAATTCCTATGTTTTATCCATAGCTGGAAATTGAAATTTTGTGTCATCTTAGAACTTCACTAGGTCAAGCTATTGGGTTAACAATATTGTTGATATAGTAAGGGTGGGAGTGAGGAGGGGCTCCTGAATTATTTTACTACGTAGCAGGCCGACGTGGGTACCCGGATACCCACAAAACTAAAATGCCATAACTAAGGTAATATCCAACCGATTTCGATACTTTTGGCCGTTTTGGATTCAAGAACTCATCCACTTTTGGACTTGGTAAAAATGAATTGGGTTACTTCATTTGGTTCCCGGGAATCCGGGTTTCCAGAAGCAGGTTCCAGTGCTGGGGAACTATTTGCGAACTTCAATGGAATACTAGCAATATGGGTATCAAAATTCTTGGAATTGCATCAGTAGGCTGTATCTCGTGGTTTTTGAACCATTTGGTGATTTGACCCCGGAACGGGCATTCCCGGAGCAGGCTCCCGTGGGGCCGTGAGTGGCCATTCCATTCCAATTCCATTCATCAAATTGCCATAGGGTCCCGTAACAATAAAAAACAGACTTTCGAGACAATTTGAAGAGTTTTGATACTCATATTGTTAGGACATTATTAAAATTTACAAATCATATCCTAGTACTGGAACATTACTCTGGAAAATCCGGATTACCAAAAACCAGATCCATTATTCCGGTTCTATTGTACAGAATCAAAAAGTGGACGAGTTCCTGAATTCAAAACATCTAAAAGTGCCCAAATCGGTTAAAGGAAGCCATAGTTATGAGCATTTCAATTTGTGGTTACCCGGGTACCCACGTTGGCCTGTTAAAGGTGTTTTTTTGTTGGACACATAACTGTTAAAGCAAATATCTTTCGAACAAAGCAATGCAGTCGTGTTGTGCACATAACTAAAAAGCTTGTAAAAATACCTTTCGAACAAGCTATAGATTGTTGAAATCCGTTTACGAACGGCGGAGATATTAAACATTTTGTATTTTTTTATTCCTTGCTTACCAATTTCCACTACGGGTGAATGACCTATTAGGTTAAAACCCGGTCAATAAAATCAATCAATCAACCAATTCCCACTAACTAGAAATGAGATCGTTTCATACAGAGTATTACTTTACGGGTGTTTTAGGAGCAAAACTAAACCGAATCTGAATATCGGGGTATGAAAACACATCTACGCGATTTAAGAAATTCGATTCCAAAACATTTTGTGAATGTACTTAATAATTAATTAATTATTTCTCAAAACTTAATACTCAACTTTACTTCAAAGAAAAAACAATGTGTAAATTCAATTCAAACTGAAAATTTGTCCAGAGTTGATGTATTTATCTGTTGTATTAAGCATTGCGTTCAGTCGTGAGATAGACGATGGATGATATATGAATGCACAGATCACCAAGTAATCCTGAGTAGTGAGAAATTGGATTTCTAGCATAATCCATATTCATATTATATTCGTAGCATCACCGAGAGCAACTGTGTTTTTGAATAACAAAATTCTAGTGAAAGTTTATCTTCTTTTGCAAGATTTATGTTATACTAATTATGGCGTAAAAATTATCAATTGCATTATTTATATTAACCTTCAAACTACCAAGCCCTCTTCGATACACCAAAATCGACGTTCAATTGGCCATAACTTTTTTTCTGTTTAATCGATTTGGATGCAGTTTTTTGCCAAAGAACCGGAAATTATTCCAATTTTCGAAAATGCTTTAAAAATTGTATTCGGAGCTACGACCCCGGAGTAAATCCAGATTGCAGTGGGGTATCAACTTTTGGCCATTTTCAGTTTGTCATAAATATTTTCAAAACAACGCTAGAATTCAACATTTTTCAACAAAAATTTGTTAGAAATGACCTTCTTACATAATAATTGCACTTCATATATGAGTAATACGAATTGGCCAGTTCCTGGGAGCGGTTCCCAAAAGTGGCCATTCATGAGCTTACATTGCATATGCTTTATTATAACAGAAACACTAATTTATTTCAACAAATCTTATCAGATCGTCTACTTAGTATAACAAACAATTAATTCAATAAAGATGTAATATAGATTTGCCACTTTCTGACCAGTTCCGGGAATTCCGGAACACGGTTCCCAGGACGAAATTTATTTTTTATGATAATCATGGCATGCGGTACATCAAAAAACATCAACTCGATGATCTATGAAGAATGCAATCACATTCGAAGGCATCCGGACACATGTAGACACTTGATGACCAGTTCCGAGAATTCCGGAACACGGTTCCCGTGCCAAAATTTTTTTTATGATAATCATGGCATGTGGCACATCAAAAAACATCAACTCGATGATCAATGAAGAATGCAATCATATACGAAGGCATCCGTACACATGTGGACAATTTATGACCAGTTCCGGGAATTCCGGAACACGGTTCCCAGGACAAATTTTATTTTTATGATAATCGTGGCATGCGGCACATCAAAAAACATAAACTCGATAAATTATGAAGAATATAATTATATACGTAGGTATCCGGACACATATAGATACTTGATGACCAGTTCCGGTAATTCCGGAACATGGTTCCCAGGTCAAATTTTATTTTTATGACAATCATAACATGCGGCACATTAAAAAACATCAACTCGATGAGCTATGAAGAATGCAATCATATACGAAGGCATCCGTACACATGTGGACCATTGATGACCAGTTCCGGGAATTCCGGAATACGGTTCCCAGGACAAATTTTATTTTTATGATAATCGTGGCATGCGGCACATCAAAAAACATCAACTCGATGATCAATGAAGAATGCAATCATATACGAAGGCATCCGTACACATGTGGACAATTTATGACCAGTTCCGGGAATTCCGGAACACGGTTCCCAGGTCAATTTTTATTTTTATGATAATCGTGGCACGCGGCACATCAAAAAACATCAACTCGATGATCTATGAAGAATGCAATCACATTCGAAGGCATCCGGACACATGTAGACACTTGATGACCAGTTCCGAGAATTCCGGAACACGATTCCCGTGTCAAAAATTTTTTTATGATAATCATGGCATACGGCGCATAAAAAAAATAAACTCGATGATCTATGAAGAATGCAATCATATACGAAGGTATTCGGACACATGTAGACACTTGAGGATCAGTTCCGGTAACTCCAGAACATGGTTCCCAGGTCAAATTTTATTTTTATGATAATCATAGCATGCGGCACATTATAAAACATCAACTCGATGATCTGTGAAGAATTCAATCATGTATGAAGACATCCGTACACATGCGAACCCATGATGCCCGGGTCCGAGAATTCCGGAATACGGTTCACAGGACGAATTTTGTTTTTACGATAATCATGGCATGAGGCACAACAAAAAACATCAACACGATAAACTATGAAAAGTGCAATCATATACGAAGGCATCCGGATACATACGGACACTTGATGGAGAGTTTCGGGAACTCCGGAACACGGTTCCCAGAACGAATTTTATTTTTATGATAATCGTGGCATAAGGCACTTCAAAAAATATCAACTCGATGATCTATGAAGAATGCAATCATATACGAAGGCATCTGGATACATATGGACACTTAATGGAGAGTTCCGGGAATTCCGGAACACGGTTCACAGTACGAATATAATTTTTATGATAATCATGGAATGATGCACATCAAAAAACATCAACTCGAAGATCTATGAAAAATGCAATCATATTGAAGGCAACCGGACACATACGGATACTTGATGGAGAGTTCCGGGAATTCCGGAACACGGTTCCCAGGATGAATTTTATTTTTATGATAACCGTGGCATGCGGCACATCAAAAAACATCAACTCGCTGATCTATGAAGAATGCAATCATATACGAAGGCAACCGGACACATATGGACACTTGATGACCAGTTCCGGGTTTTCCGGGACATGGTTCTAAAGACCAATTGTATTTTTTATGATAATCATGGCATGCGGCACTTCAAAAAACATCAACTCGAAGAACTATGAAGAATTCAATCATATACGAAGGCATCCGGATACATACGGACACTTGATGGAGAGTAACATAACCAAACAAATCAATTCGATGATTTACTAGGAAAGCAGTCATATATGAAGACATCTGGACACATGCGGTCTATTGATTTTGTGGTTCCGTGGATTCCGGAACACGGTTCCTTGGCCGAAATATTTTTCTGTAAGATCTGTACTGTATTTAAAGCAAAGCCTTGATAGTACACTCCGTTACGTAACTTATTTTTTTAAGTTTTACCCAAAATAGCGCGGTCGCATTTTTTGATTTTGAGCTAACGCTCTTTTGTCCAAAAGTCATCCTCGTGTACTTGCAGTAATTCGCACACAGTGATTGAGTGCAAATATCAAAGAACCACAAGGAGATAAAATAGAATTGCATAGTATTTCTTTACCACACCACCCCTCTCTCAACCCACATTATTGACATTTTGTTTTGCGCCGGCTTTACCCTCTACTCCTTCTACTATAACATCACCAATACCATACAATGGTAAACTTCATATGCGTGATGAACGATAATTTTTCCCCGTTGGTGTGGTGAAAAAAATTATCGTTCATCACCAGCTTTTCAACCTCATCTTTACCCCATTTTAGTGCCAATTTGATTTGCCTTTTTAGGAAAATATTTCTCAGCGATCATAATCAATGCTGAAATTTGTGGAAAGTCAAATGAGAAACTCATAAGTAAAATGTCCCAGTATAAGTAACCAGAAGTCGCCACAATAAAGTTATTATTTGTCTCCGATTTTATTATTCATACTGGACATGTTTGTAGACATGGTATTCAGGAGTGACATTCAGTTTATACGGGACATGTTGTGATAGGAGCCCAAATTTGGAGCGATGACACACTCACATGCGATTTGCTATAATTCGAACAGCTTAAGAGCAACAAAACAAATGCTTTTCTGCTCCAGAGTATTAGTTTTGTGTACTACGGTTTCACAGACCATTAGCAATCGTTCCTTAAAGAAAGGAAAATAAAGCGTGTTCCGGAATTCACGGAACCGGCCATCAAATGTCCGTATGTGTCTGGATGACTGCTTTCTTCGTAGATCATCGAGTAGATGTTTTTTGATGAATCACATACCTCAACTCAAAAACAAACAAAAAAATGAATCAAAAATGTCGTCCTGTGAACTGTGTTCCGGAATTCCCGGAACTGAGAATCTTGTGTCCGGATGCCTTCATATATTATCATGTTCATCTTGGAAAACAGAGTTCGACCCGGGAACCGTGTTCCGGAATTCCTGAAACCGGTCATCAAGTGTCCGCTTGTATCGATGCCTACGTATTCTTCATAGATCATCGAGTTGATGTTTTTTGATGCGCCGTATTTCGGAATTTCCGGATCTGGCCATCAAGTGACCGTATGTGTCAGGATACCTTCGTATATAATTGCATTCTTCATAGATCTTCGACTTGACGTTTTTTGTTGTGCCTCATGCCATGATTATCATAAAAACAAAATTCGTCCTGGGAACCGTATTCCGGAATTCTCGGAACCGGGCATCATGGGTCCGCATGTGTACGGATGTCTTCATACATAAATACATTCTTCATAGATCATCGAGTTGATGTTTTTTGATGTGTTGCATGCCACGATTATCATAAAAATAAAATTTGACCTGGGAACCGTGTTTCGAAACTCCCGGAACTGGTCATCAAGTGTCTACATGTGTATGGATGCCTTCGTATATGATTGCAATCTTCACAGATCATCGAGTTGATGTTTTTGATGTGCCGCATGCCGCAATTTTAAAAATGAATTTTGACCTGGGAACCGTGTACCGAATATCCCAGAACCAGCCATCAAGTGTCCGTATGTGTCCGGATGCCTTATTATATGATTACATTCTTCATAGCTCATGCCGGAGTTCCTGAAACCGGTCATCAAGTGTCCGCTTGTATAGATGCCTTCGTATTCTTCATAGATCATCGAGTTGATGTTTTTTAATGTGCCGTATTTCGGAATTTCCGGAATTGGCCATCAAGTGACCGTATGTGTCAGGATACCTTCGTATATAATTGCATTCTTCATAGATCTTCGACTTGACGTTTTTTGTTGTGCCTCATGCCATGATTATCGTAAAAACAAAATTCGTCCTGGGAACCGTATTCCGGAATTCTCGGAACCGGGCATCATGGATTCGCATGTGTACGGATGTCTTCATACATGTTTGAATTCTTCATAGATCATCGAGTTGATGTTTTTTGATGTGCCGCATGCCACGATTATCATAAAAATAAAATTTGACCATGTTCCGGAATTCCCGGAACTGGTAATCAAGTGTCTACATGTGTCCGGATGCCTTCGTATATGATTGCATTCTTCATTGATCATCGAGTTGATGTTTTTTGATGTGCCGCATGCTATGATTATCATAAAAATAAAATTTGACCTGGGAACCATGTTCCGGAATTCCCGGAACTGGTCATCAAATGTCTACATGTGTCCGGATACCTTCGATATGATTACATTCTTCATAGTTTATCGAGTTTATGTTTTCTGATGTGCCGCATGCCACAATTATCATAAAAATAAAATTTGTCCTGGGAACCGTGTTCCGGAATTCCAGGAACTGGTCATAAATTGTCCACATGTGTACGGATGCCTTCGTATATGATTGCATTCTTCATTGATCATCGAGTTGATGTTTTTTGATGTGCCGCATGCCACGATTATCATAAAAATAAAATTTGTCCTGGGAACCGTATTCCGGAATTCCCGGAACTGGTCATCAATGGTCCACATGTGTACGGATGCCTTCGTATATGATTGCATTCTTCATAGCTCATCGAGTTGATGTTTTTTGATGTGCCGCATGCCATGATTATCATAAAAATAAAATTTGTCCTGGGAACCATGTTCCGGAATTACCGGAACTGGTCATCAAGTGTCTACATGTGTCCGGATACCTTCGTATATGATTACATTCTTCATAGTTTATCGAGTTTATGTTTTTTGATGTGCCGCATGCCACGATTATCATAAAAATAAAATTTGTGCTGGGAACCGTGTTCCGTAATTCCCGGAACTGGTCATAAATTGTCCACATGTGTACGGATGCCTTCGTATATGATTGCATTCTTCATTGATCATCGAGTTGATGTTTTTTGATGTGCCGCATGCCACGATTATCATAAAAAAAATTTTGGCACGGGAACCGTGTTCCGGAATTCTCGGAACTGGTCATCAAGTGTCTACATGTGTCCGGATGCCTTCGAATGTGATTGCATTCTTCATAGATCATCGAGTTGATGTTTTTTGATGTGCCGCATGCCACGATTATCATAAAAATAAAATTTGACCTGGGAACCATGTTCCGGAATTCCCGGAACTGGTAATCAAGTGTCTACATGTGTCCGGATGCCTTCGTATATGATTGCATTCTTCATTGATCAACGAGTTGATGTTTTTTGATGTGCCGCATGCTATGATTATCATAAAAATAAAATTTGACCTGGGAACCATGTTCCGGAATTCCCGGAACTGGTCATCAAATGTCTACATGTGTCCGGATACCTTCGATATGATTACATTCTTCATAGTTTATCGAGTTTATGTTTTTTGATGTGCCGCATACCACGATTATCATAAAAATAAAATTTGTCCTGGGAACCGTATTCCGGAATTCCCGGAACTGGTCATCAATGGTCCACATGTGTACGGATGCCTTCGTATATGATTGCATTCTTCATAGCTCATCGAGTTGATGTTTTTTAATGTGCCGAATGCTATGATTATCATAAAAATAAAATTTGTCCTGGGAACCATGTTCCGGAATTACCGGAACTGGTCATCAAGTGTCTACATGTGTCCGGATACCTTCGTATATGATTACATTCTTCATAGTTTATCGAGTTTATGTTTTTTGATGTGCCGCATGCCACGATTATCATAAAAATAAAATTTGTCATGGGAACCGTGTTCCGTAATTCCCGGAACTGGTCATAAATTGTCCACATGTGTACGGATGCCTTCGTATATGATTGCATTCTTCATTGATCATCGAGTTGATGTTTTTTGATGTGCCGCATGCCATGATTATCATAAAAAAAAATTTGGCACGGGAACAGTGTTCCGGAATTCTCGGAACTGGTCATCAAGTGTCTACATGTGTCCGGATGCCTTCGAATGTGATTGCATTCTTCATATATCATCGAGTTGATGTTTTTTGATGTGCCGTATGCCATGATTATCATAAAAAATAAATTTCGTCCTGGGAACCGTGTTCCGGAATTCCCGGAACTGGTCAGAAAGTGGCAAATCTATATTAAACCTTTATTGAATTAATTGATTGTTATACTAAGTAGACGATCTGATAAGATTTGTTGAAATAAATTAGTGTTTCTGTTATAATAAAGCATATGCAATGTAAGCTCATGAATGGCCACTTTTGGGAACCGCTCCCAGGAACTGGCCAATTCGTGGTACTCATATATGAAGTGCAATTATTATGTAAGAAGGCCATTTTTAACAAATTCTTGTCGAAAAATGTTGAATTCTAGCGTTGTTTTGAAAATATTTATGAAAAATTGAAAATGGCCAAAAGTTGGTACCCCACTGCAATCTGGATTTACTCCGGGGTCGTAGCTCCGAATACAATTTTTAAAGCATTTTCGAAAATTGGAATAATTTCTGGTTCTTTGGCAAAAAACTGCATCCAAATCGATTAAACAGAAAAAAAGTTATGGCCAATTGAACGTCGATTTTGGTGTATCGAAGAGGGCTTGGTAGTTTGAAGGTTAAAGATGCAAGAAATCAAAATTTCGTCATATATACAAAAATAATGTCACAGCACTAAGGGGCCATGCATAAGTGACGTAGCATTTTTGGCTCAGAGGGGGGCTTTAAAAGCGATTGATTAGAGAAAACAATTTATTGTTCCTCCATTTCTAAGATAAATAATTTTAAATTCACACACAAAAATATTTTGTATGCCGATTTAGCTTGCTACATTAGTTAGCTAATATTGCCAACTAATACACTTACAGGGTTTTTCATTGAAAAACCCCGGGGCAGTGGATTGCACTGGTGTTGCATTTTCTAGCAGAAGGACAGGCCACTAGACGTGTTTCATTCCCACTTCTGCTAGATAGTGCAAAACCAGTGCAATCCACCGCCCCAGTGTTTTTTTTAATGAAAGACGACATTAGTGTGGTAGCTGAATTGAATTTTCTCTTCAGATTCAACCAAACAAAATTTATTAATTTAGTTGAACGTATGCTTCTTAGAACCATTGGCAACTGCAGGATTGTGAACTTAGAGAACTTAGAGAAGCATGAAAAATGCTCCATGACATATAAAATTCAAAACAAAACCATCAACAAAATATATGTCATGAAACGGGCGCAATTTGCTGTTATAATGAAAATGTTGCTTAAAGCCGTCAAACATTTTGTAGGGACATGAAATAACTGTAAAAAGTAAATGATTTTCCCCGGCCGCTTTGCAGGGGGAGGGCGGGTTGATAGTTGATACAGTATTTACAAGGGGGAGGTTAAGATTTTGTGACAAAATGTTACGAGGGGGAAGGGAGGCGTCGAAAATCGCTGAAAAAAGCTACGTTATTTGTGTACGGCCCCTAACCATCATTTACCATTTCTCAGTTGTCGTTCCTCCCCACCCCCGATCCCTTCCAATCATGTCCGTGGCAACTGTCACCACTCAGATCTATCCTGATATTTCCAAATCCTTCTAAGATGTGTTATAAGATCTTCAACTCCCGGATCACATACGTCCGCAAGTCATCCCAAGCATTTTTCATAAAAAAATTCGGGAAGTCGACTGCAACATGATGTTTTACACCGACGGGTCAAGCTGTTTTACACCGACGGCTCCACTGGCTTCGGTATATTCAATCAAAACCTCACCGCCTCATTCAAACTCAATGATCCTGCTTTAGTTTACGTCGCAGAACTTGCTGATATTCAGTATACCCTTGGGATCATTGATATTTTGCCCACCGATCATTACTTTATTGTCTCGGATAGCCTCAGCTCAATAGAGGCCCTCCGTTCAATGAAACATAGAATATTCCATATTTTCTGGGGAAAATCTGGGAGCGCCTGCGTGCTTTGTCTGAACATCGTACAAGATTACCTTAGTTTGGGTTCCCTCGCATTGCTCCATTCCATGTAATGAAGAAGCGGACTCTTTTGCTATGGCGGGCGCTTTACAAAATGATATATATGAAAGAGCTTCAGCGAATTTTTCAGTATTACTCATCAGAGAACCCACGAAAGTTGGAGAACTTCGTGGAGCCATGGTAAACTGGGAAGGTGGCTACATTCGATAATCCCTAAGGTATCAACGAAACCTTGGTTCAAGGGGATAGATGTGGGTCGGGATTTTATTCGCGTGATGTCTCGGCTCATGTCCAACTACCACACGCTGGACGCTCATTTCCGGCGCATTGGGCTCGTGGATAGCGGTATCTGCGCTTGTGGCAACGGTTATCACGTGATCGATCATATTGTCTGGGTATGCGCCGAGTACTGTTCTGCCAGATCTCAACTATTCGATTCCCTTCGGGCCCGAGGAAGATCACCCAATGTCCCGGTTCGAGGTAGACTAGCAAGCCGCGATCCCCTCTACATGTCCCTTATATACACGTTCCTAAAAATCATCAATATCCAAATTTAACTCCCCCTATCATCTCTTATCATTCCCAGAAGTGCCCTCTTCCGCCTATCGTACCCCAACGATGGTCTGATGCGACTCCAAGACGAGACAAAACATCTGTCGAATGACCCAACAACACGAGACCTACAGTACAACATCACACGCGCAACGTGGTTGCCGATCCGCATCTGAGCCGTACTACGAAATCGTCCGGAGAAACCCCTGCCGGCTCGAGGAAGACCGCCCGGTGTCCCAATAGAAGATACATCCGTCCGAATGTATAATCCTGGCCGTTGATTCAAGATGCCGGAAACTGAAAGCATATATTCCCTTCCTCCCCCCGGTGTCAACCTTGTCCACCCTCTCTCCCATGTCTCTGATACACCGATCTAGGACTTCATCCCCCCCTCTTGCATGTCTTCCCAAAACTTAGGTGCCCCCCTTTTTTACAATGGAGAAGACCTTTACGTCCTAGCCCAGTACACGTGCTATTGGTAGGGTCCAATCTACCACACAGGGTGCACTGGGGACGTGTCGGACTCGAATGGTGACTCTTCCATTAATACCGACTAAACTCCATTGGGCTCCGCCATCTATCCCCAGGAACTACCTTTCGGCATTACTTCTGGGGGGATGGCCGTACTTAGCGTACGCTCTCACTCGTGTTTTACATTCTCGCACACTCACTCCCATCTCGGCATGGGTAGACCATACCTCCGTCTATCATCCGCCAATTCACTCACTCTAACTCCTCGCCTGCTGTTCGGCGCTCCATGCTCTCTGCAGCCGGCAGGCAATCTGAATGGTAGCAGTCGAAACTGCGTTCCACTTCTCTACCGCTTGGCACAGTACAGTTTGACAATCTACAGTAAACCAACACGTTTTACAATGGATTTAAAATAGAGTTCTTCATTTTTTTATGATATTGCTGACATTGGTGAACAGTAACGGAAAATCTATCATGAAAACGGGATCATAGTTATAAGAAAGGTACAATGACACTATATGGAAAATGCATTTAATATTTTACGATCTTTAACATCAAAAATGAGCTCAGCACCTCAAAATTAGCTAAAATTGTGATTTTCAGCCAAATTAAGTAACATTTGAGGTTTTGTCCGATTTTTGTTTGAAGATCCGCCATTGTGCGTCGTACGGTGGAATCTAGGTTGTAGTAAGCCAGATGAGCGTAGAGAACGTTGCGCGGCACGAAAATCAAGAAGGGACAGGATCTTTGGGGAGTCAATTTCAGCGTTAAGGAACTTTGCTACGAATACTATTTGTTCAGGTTAAAGAAAACAACCTATTTTTGTCTTCTGTTACCCTATAAATAGTTTTCCATTTTAGTGTAGAACAGAGCCACTTGCGGAAACAAACTAAATATTACAATCTACTTGAAAAAGAAAATATTTGTGGTCCTGGCAAAATTTGCAAAATATTTATATTATGAGAAAACTATGACTAATTTATGTTCAAACTCTGCTTTCCTCTGAAGATGAGGGGCTATTCTTTCGAAACTTTGCACTAAGGAGAGTCATATGACCAAAAACCGAAAACTACATCAACTCCAATTTAATTCAATTCTATACTGAGCGTTTGTATATACTATAGTTACGGAAATCCTTGGGTATTTCAAATTGGGTAATAAGGTTTGTTTGAAGACAAAAATGTTGAAAAGCGACATCACACATGCACTTTTTAAAAATTTTCGTATCTCTACTGAATTTTGAATAAACATATACTCGAATGGTCATTTGAAAATTAAGAACACCTGTTTGGGTTGATATTATTGAAAATGCAGATCCATTGCATTGGAATGCACTTTTATGAAAGATAACGGATCAAATTCCAAAAATATCCACAAATTAGATTCGGGAAATACTGCGCCGAAATACCCCTGAACTATAAAACTATACTTGCATCCCAGTAAAAGGATGCTTTTAACTTATAGCGATGGTTTCAATAACCCAAATTTGCCTTATGATGAAAACGCTTCAAATGAAGCTTCAATGCCAGAATTAGTACAGGTATTGCACAATTCAATATACGTTTCGTTTAAGTGCTCCGTATTCTACACGTAAATTAGCGAGGATTACAATCACAGTTTATGCATTGGACAGATAGTAGATCTCTGTGAATTTATGTCATACATATTACTGTGTAACTACAACTGATACTGAGTTGTACTGACAATTTTTCATGGTCAATGTGACTAAAAGCATATTTATTTGCGACTTCAAGAATTTTCGTGTCTCAAAAGCAGTCCAGGGACACCTTCAATGGCCACTGGCTCTTCGCTGAATTTAAATACTTATTCTGGTAGTGTGACCCATTAATTTGTCATGGTACTGTTTTGAATAGGACTCATAAACCCATATCTCCAGAACGAGAATTCCAAATGAAACAATTCTCAAGTGATAAGGATGGGTGGAAAGAGACTGCATTGTAATCGACTGAATATACGGCTTTTGTGTAATTTTATTCATTTTAATAATCTGACTAATTTCATTCTGTCATTCATTTTATTCGTTTCATCTAGAACATTAATTAATCACAATTTAATTTATTCTATTAAATCTATTACCTTTTAATATCGCTGATTTTTTTCATTTCAATCATTTTATTGTTTAAAACCAATCAAAATGATAAAATATATAGAAAGAAAACAATTTTATTCATTTTATCACTTTCTTCATTTTGTTTATTTTATCGATTCTATTCATTTTATTGATTTTATTACCCTCAGTATACCCTGTTTTAAATGATTAATCACGTTTTCAAACAGCTGTAACTTTGGGGTTAGACAAGATTTCCTCATAAAACAAGTAAAACTAATAATTATGACTATCACCGTTTATTTGAGCACTAATAGTTACAAGAAATATCCGTAGAACTGAAGTTATTGCAATTGTTCTGATTGGATTTCACTGAAGCAGTGCTGCCAGAGACATTCTCAGTTATTGGTGAAATTTTATAATTTGATATATCTTCGTTGTCTTCAAATATTGTTGAGAACTGATAAATGTTATCAATGTACACTGCTTTCGGCTATCTTTTCTGCCCAATCGAACTATTGAAAACTTTGCAGGAGATGTGTATTAATGATTTGTATGTAAAAATTGAGCAGCTTCTATTGATCAAAACAGGCTTCGTGCTTCTTTACTTTAACCCTTTCAAGAAAAACGGTTTTGGAACCATACATGTGCTAGAAAAATATTAAGTATGAAAGGGTAAATTTTATCCATATTATTCATATTATTTATCTTACTAATTTTTTTATTTATTCATATTGTTTAGTTTATTTATTTTAAACATTTTATTAAATTGTTCATTGCTATCGTTTTAAGATTGATGTTTTTCGGTGATTATAATCACCGAAAAACATCAATCTTAAAGCGAAAGCATTTACCAGCGGTGACCAAAAACAGAAAACATTAAATTGTTCATTTCTCCCAGTTGATATATTTTATTCAGTTTCTTCATTTTATTAATTCGGTTTAGTCAGTTCCTTTTATTATTGGATGACAGTTTGTTAGCTTGAAACAATTTAATTTACTCTCCTAATTTTATAACTTTTTTTTTTAAATTGTCTAATTTTCATTTAAGCTAATTTGATTTATTTTATTAATTTGATTTTTATTAATCATTTTATCCATTTCATGTATAATTTTTTTTTATTTTTTGCTTCATTATTATTTAAAATTATTTGTTTTATTATTTTTCTTTAATTTATTCAGTTTATTCGAAGTGTTATTCGTGCAGGACTCGAAACTGTGCTTATCTCACATCAAGTTGCTTGCCAACTTTGCGTGTGTGCGGCAAACTAATGAATAATACAACAGTGATATGTGTAGGAAATGTCTCATCTCACTGATAGGTGGATTAAATCGGTTTTTTGGCAATATGACTGGTTATCATAGTTCAAATCAAAATCCTTTGCTTAATCACTAGCTATTGCAAGTCCAACGCTATTCGAAATATGTTGCTCACAGTGAGGGCACTTTTAGAAAAAGTCGATTTCCAAATAATCGCGTTGAGGTAGCGTGTTATCAAGAGCTGCGATTTCAGTTCTAGTTCTCAGATCACCATGAAAATTCGACTAAATGCTATTAATAAATAGCATTGCAGAGCATAGCATAGCATAGCATGAATACATGCACAAATCGTAGATGGAGTTGCAGAATAGTGTATATCTATTGTCATATCAGTTTTCGCCACGATCTGCAATGACGTAGACTTATTTTCACACAGCTGGTTTCGTCCTTACAAACATTTTTATTTCATAATAGTCCAATCATCTACTTAATGAAAATGCTCGGAACCGAAACAGTTTTCATAGATGACGGAGATAACAAAACACGAAACGAATTTGTATAATACTATATTGGAAGTAAAAATAATTGCTAATGTAGGGTAATTTGGGGAGAGATGCCGCACATTTCTAAAAATTGATCCTGCATCAAAGTAAACCATTCAATAATGGATTAATTCATTTTTAATAATTGCGACAAGTTTCTAAAATACTGTGAAATGGTTTTTGTAATGAAAAAAAAATCATCAAATTTCCATGAACATTTTACACAAAAAAACAAACTGAAAAATGGCGAACAAAAGTATTTTTGGCTCTCATTGATGTTTTTGTGATTAAGTGTCTTCAGCTGAGTTTCATGAAGTTTGATTACACATATAAATCGACTAGCACCTTCACTTTTCTTAAGGGGGTACTTTTTAAAAATATTTTTCGTTCTCAACCTTGTGTAACTGTTAAGTTGGAGTAACTTAAATTTTTTTTGAATTCTCAAAGGCCCCCCCTCTCATATTGTGACAAATGTCAAAGTAAGCTCAGATGCCAAATTTCACATCATTTGGATAATTCTAGACCCCCGCCCACTACGATTGAAATTTTTGAAATTGGTGCTATGGGAAAATGTGGAGGAAAAATATATTAAATGCTATAACTTTTGAAGTAGCAATCATAAAATTACAATTTATATATCTTTTGAAAGGAAATAACCTTAGTATTCGAATGGAGATATTCCTTTTTCTATAAAAATACGGGAAAGTGGGGTACTGTGTCATTTTGACTCCAAAACCCCCCATTTTTTTTAATTTTTCTGCTCCGTTGTGCAAATCATACATATTTTGCAGTTTTTCTAATGTGAAAAAATCTCAGAAATCGAACGGAATTTTTTAGACCTTTGTCCGAATACGAGAAGTTGGGGTTATAGGGCCTTTTGTCATTTATATTAAATTTTCTCGTGTATATATCTCTATTATTCTTCATTCAATTTTCATAAATTATACCTTGTTGAACGTGGAAAATCCATAGGAACAAAATAAAAATAGATTCGTTACCGGTAAAATTCAGAAACATCAAATTATCAGACATATAGTCTCGATTTCACATTTTTATCATAAAATCGCACATATTAACTCCATTTAACAACACAATTCTTATTTAATTTACTATTTATAGTGAAAAATGCACTTAGGAATCACATGAGAAAAGTTTCATACCTGGAAAAATAGGTGAAGTTGTGGTATTAGGACATTTAATGAAAAAAATGTGATTTGTAGAGTTAATGTCAAAAAATTAGATGTTTTTGAATTTTAACGCAAACGAATCTATTTTTGTTGTATTTCTAAGAATTTTCCACGTTCAACAAGGTACAATTTATGAAAATTGAATTGAAAGAATAATAGAGATATATACACAAGAAAATGATAAAATTTAATATAGATGACAAAAGGCCCTATAACCCCAACTTCTCGTATTCGGACAAAGGTCTAAAAGGTTCCGTTCGATTTCTGAGATTTTTCACATTAGAAAAACTGCAAAATATGTATGGTTTGCACCCGTATTTTTCTAGGAACAGGAATATCTCCATTCCAATACTAAGGTTATTTCCTTTAAAAAGATATATAAATTGTAATTTTCTGATTGCTACTTCAAAAGTTATAGCATTTAATATATTTTTCCTTCACATTTTCCCATAGCATTAATTTCAAAAATTTCAAGCGAAGTGGGCGGGGGTCTAGAATTATCCAAATGATGTAAAATTTGGCATCTGAGCTTACTTTGACATTTGTCACAATATGAGAGGGGGGGGGCCTTTGAGAACTAAAAAAAATGTTTTTTCTGCAATGCCCTACTATGCACCCTCTTCCATTGAATGCGGCATCTCACCCGCAATTTTGATGCGGCATCTCTCCCAATTGTAGGGGAGAGATGCCGCCCGACGACGTTTTCCTCTAAAATTATGGATGATCGTGCTCATGATTCAGTCATGTCTTCCAAAAGGTCCTAGCTATTCAACCGATACATGATTCACCAAAAAAAAAAAAAAATCGAACAATGTCAAAAACAAAATTTTAATGCGTTGCTGACAAATTTTCGGCACTCCCTGATGCAACTGAACGCACAAAATCATTAATAAAATTTTCGTGAGTAATTAAAAAGGATTATTTTACATCTCTAGAGTTATAATTCTTCGAAAGACAAACTCTCAAAATCATATTACCGTATAAAAGTGACCCCATATACGAGATATAGAGAGTGCGGCATCTCTCTTGATGCGGCATCTCTCCTGAAATTACCCTATACGCAGCTCTCCTGAAAACAATATGGTTAAAAGAAAATGGGCAAATCTCACCGGGAACTCCGTGTTGCCTTCACAACTTCCGACGAAAAGCTTGTACATGCGGGTCTCCCAATATTCCAACTTGGGACTAAGGAACACGCTCAGTCGTTACTTGTCTGTCGTTTCTGTATTCCTGCTCTCCAGTCAGAAGCAGCTTGGTTTAACAATGGCTATGGGAAATGATTAAAATTATTCGTCCGTATTTAATGTCAAATGTCTCTTTTGAAAATAGTCCAATTTCAACAATCTACAGCGCGTTCGAAAGGTATTCGTATAAGCTGACTAAAGATATATAAAATGTTCATCTGTCATCAAACGAGGTCACTGATTCGATCACTGTCCTACAGTAGAATTGCAGAAGTATCCTCCCGAAAATCGATTCCTTCAAATTTTTACTAAACAGTTTAAAATGTGATGTTTTCGCATTATGTGAAACTTGGTTAACTTCCGATATAAATATCAACTACCACGACTTTAATATATTTCGTCTGGATCGAGAAAACCCTTACGGAGGAATACTTTTGGGGATTAAAAAGTGCTATTCTTTCAACCGAATTAACCTCTCTTCGACACCAGGCATTAAAATTGTCGCTTGTCAAGTTCTAATCAAAGGTAACGACCTTTGCATTGCTTCCATCTACATTCCTCCTAGAGCATCGGTACCGAACGCTTTGTAATATCACGGAATCCTTACCGGCACCGTGGCTAGTTCTACGAGATTTTAACTCGTACGGTACGGTATGGGGTTGTCATCACGATGATAATAGATCAACATTAATCCAAGACAATTTCAACATGACCATCTTAAACACGGGAGAAATTACGCGGATTCCCACACCACCAGCATGCGCGAGCGTGTTGAATTTATCACTATGCTCGATATCGCTACAGTTAGATTGCATGTGGAAGGTGATCCCTGATCCCCACGGTAGCGATCATTTGCATATCGTAATAACAATTGCTAACGGTTCAAGACCATCGGAAACAATCAATGTCTCGTATGACCTCACACGGAACATTGATTGGAAGAGTTACGCGACCGTGATATCCGTTAAAATCGAATACACTCAAGAGCTTCCTCCGGAGGAAGAGTACAGGTTTATGGCTGGCTTGATTCTCGACAGTGCGAATCAAGCTCAGATTAAACCAGTACCCAGCGCGAATACCCATGGACGGTCTCCCACCCTGTGGTGGGATAAATAGTGCTCAGAGCGGCACGCGGAGAAGTCCACTGCATATAAGGCCTTCCGGGAAGACGGGTTACCCGCCAGCTATCTACAGTACGCGTCGTTAGAAAGGCGAATGAAGAGTCTAATGAAAGCCAAAAAACGCAGTTATTGGCGCCGATTCGTTGAAGGGTTAACGAGAGAAACAGCGATGAGCACTCTTTGGGGTACGGCTCGACGTATGCGTAACCGAAACAGTACCAACGAGAACATGGAATATTCAAACCGCTGGATATTCACTTTCGCCTAGAAGATCTGTCCGGACTCTGTCCCGGTACAGAAAACATACCGCGCCGCGTCTCCTCACGATACCGCGAACGAAACACCGTTTTCGATGGTGGAGTTCTCACTTGCTCTCTTATCATGCAACAATAACGCCCCAGGGTTAGACAAAATCAAATTCAACTTGCTGAAGAATCTGCCTGACACTGTAAAAAGGTGCTTGTTGAACTTATTTAACAAGTTTCATGAGGGAAACATTGTCCATCATAACTGTAGGTAAGTGAAGGTCATCGCCATCCAAAAACCAGGAAAACCAGCCTCCGACCACAACTCGTATCGACCGATTGCAATACTTTCCTGTATTAGGAAGCTGTTAGAGAAAATGATCTTGGCTTACTGTCAGATACACAATTTGGCTTCCGCAAAGGCAAAGGGAGGAACGATTGCCTTGCGTTGCTTTCTGCAGAAATCCAAATGGCACATGCACTTTTCGCATGGCGCTTTAAAAACATCGCGATTTAGCTACATGGATCTTCCCCAGGGCTCATGTCTAAGTCCCCTACTCTACAATTTTTATATGAATGGCATTGCAATTGTCTTGCCAATTCATGCACGCTAAGGCCACTTGCAGACGACGGCGTGGTCTCTGTTACAGGGTCCAATGCTCCCGACTTGCAAGAACCATTGCAAGATACAATTTGTCTGCTTGGGCTCTCCAGCTGGGTATCGAGTTCTCCTCGGAGAAAACTGAATTGGTTGTCTTTTCTAGGAAGCGTGAGCTGGCGCAACTCCAGCTTTTATTAATCGGTGTAACGATCAATCAGGTCTTCACATTCAAATATCTTGGGGTCTGATTCGACTCTAAAGGTACCTGTCCTGGGGATGTCACAGGTATCTGAAACAGAAATGCCAACAAAGGATCAATTTTCTCCGAACAATAACTGGAACATAGTGAGGGCCTACCCAGGAGACCTGATCAGGTTATACAAAACAACGATATTGTCCACGATGGAGTACGGGTGTTTCTGTCTCCACTCCGCTGCGAGCATACATTTCATCAAACTGGAAAGAATCCAATATTGTTGCTCGCGCATTGCCTTGGGTTGCATGCACTCGACCCATACGATGATTCTTGAAGTGCTGGCAGGCGCTCTTCCGCTAGAAAATAGATTTTGGGAACTATCATATCGATTGCTCATCCGATGCGACATTTTGAACCCATTGGTGATTGAAAATTTCGAGAGGCACGTGTAGCTTAATTCTCAAACCCGATTTATGTCCTTGTACTTCGACTACATGGCACAGAGCATTAATCCTACTTCGTGCAATCCCAACCGTGTTCGTTTCCTAGATACTTCTGATTCTACTGTGTTCTTCGACACATCCATGAAGGACGAGATTCGTGGAATCCCGGATCATATACGCCCGCAAGTGATCCCCAACATATTTTATGATAAATTCCGAGAAGTCGACTGTGACAAAATGTTCTACACTGACGGATCAAATCTCGATGGGTCCATTAGCTTCGGTATCTTCAATAATACTATCACCGCTTCATTCAGCTCAATGATCCCGCTTCAGTTTACGTCGCTGAATTAACTGCTATTCAGTACACCCTTGGCATCATCGAGACTCTGCCCACAGACCACTACTTCATCATTTTGGACAGCCTTAGCTCTATCGAGGCTCTTCGTGCGGTGAAGCCTAAAAAGCAATTCCCGTATTTTCTGGGGAAGATACGGGAGTCTCTGCGCAAGTTATCTGAAAGATTACCTGTGTTTGGGTCCCCTCTCATTGCTCTATTCCGGGTAATGAAAAGGCCGACTCTTTAGCACAGGTGGGCGCATTAGAAGGTGACATCTACGAAAGACCAATTTGCTTCAACTAATTTTTCAGTATTTGTCATCAGAGGACACTCGACATTGGGCAAAACTTGTGGAGCAATGGGGAACTTAGACGACGGTTACATTCAATTATCCCGAAGGTATCAACGAAACCTTGGTTAGAGGGGGGGGGGGGTGGATGTGGATGTGGGTCGGGATTTCATGTCCCGGCTTATGTCCAGTCATTACACATTGGATGCGCATTTGCGGCGTATTGGGCTCACAGATAGTAGTCGGTGCACATTCACATCACATCGAACACGTTGTCTGGGAGTGCGCTGAGTATTGTGGCGCCAGATCGCTGTTCAAGGATTCCCTCCGGGCCTGAGGTAGACCACCCGATGTTCCAGTTCGTTGATATCCTGGCAAGTCGCGATTTTCTCAATATGTCTCTTATCTACCTTTTTATTAAATCGACAAATTACCTAATCTAGCCCATATCCTTTATTTCTCGTTCTTAGAAGCGCCTTCTTTTTGGAGCACCAGAGTGCTATATGACTGCCGTTACCTTTACCACGCCTACAAAAATGAAGTCAAAGAGAGAGCAGGTCGATGGTCTGATCACTCTTGAAGGATTCTCCGCCGTCGACCCGATCCTAGGCATCCACCATCTATCAGCCTGAGGCTCTAACTCATGTCACTGTTATTCACTTTGCCTGAAAGTTGCAAGTTTGGTTCTTCTTTCCCCGTCATCGTGCTCGCCTGCTCCCCCTGTTCCTGATACAATTCCTGCTGCTGTTACAAAAACCAATTTGTATTATATTCCCAGTTTTAAGATAGCCTTGAACCTTTTCATTTTTTTTTCGTTTCCCATCTTGTATATCTAATTGTATTCCTAGTTTTAAGATAGCTGTGAAATTTCTCATAAAAGTTTGTTACCCTTCTTTTATATTAATCTACATTCCTAGTCTTAAAATAGCTGTGAACAATTTTTAAAAAAAATTATGATTGTTCAATCTTGTAGGGGACTGCGGGGCAAGTCCGACACCTTAAGCGCAATAATTTTTCTAAAATTCCACAAAGCTCCTAAAATTTTATATTCTGTGCATAATCCTTGTTTAGGTGGTTCTTAACAAAATATAGTTGTTTCAGCGTTTCAAAAAATTGAATTCATTAAAAATTATTGGTTGCCAGAGAAAAATGACATTTTAAAAACGCTGCGGGTAAGACCGACAACTCAAAGGGGCAAGAGCGACCCCCTTTTGAACTTTCTTTTTATCCAATTTTTTCCATTAAAAATGTATTTTTTTTTATTCATTTCGTTTATTTGATAGGCACAAATGCGTTAGCTTGGCGGTGCCAAATTCTTTTGTTTTTACATTTTGGATATTTTAAAACTAGGAGGTTACAATGGCGAAATATTTTTTTTTTTTAAAAGAAAAATTTTACAGCTATCTTAAGACTAGAAATAAGATTCTATATACAAGAGAGGGAGCAAAAGATTTTTTTTTATGAAAAAATTTAAAACAAGGAATTCAATAGTAATAGTTTTTTAGGAAATATTTACAGTTATCTTAAAACTAACAATATAGTTTGGTACACAAAAGGGGGAACAAATATTTATGAGAAAATTCGCAGGTGTTTTAAAACTATGGATACAATTCTATTTACAAGATGGGGGACAATAGTTTTAACAAAGAGGTAAAATTACAACTATCTTAAAACTAGGAATACAGAATACAAATTTGAACTTTTTTAGCGGAGACTTATGCTTGGTCAAGATATTCAGAGGGGGCTGTAGAAGCAGTTGTATCAAGGACAGGGGAGAGAAAGCGTAGATGGTGACCGGGAGAGAAGAGCAAAACTTGCAACTTTCGGGCAAACTGGAGATCAGCGAAACAAATTAGCGCCTCAGTCTAGTAGGTCGGATTGGCGGATGGTATTCTTCGGACCCGCGGGGAATCCTTCAAAAGTCATCGGACCTCGAGTCGCTCTCGCTTCAGTTTCCGTAGTGGTAAGTGCGACGGCGGTTACATAGTTGCAGTCTGGAGCTGATCGGTCCCAAAAGGCAGGAGAAAACTTCTAAAACGAGAAATAAAAAGAGAGGGGCTAAATTGGGATATTTGTCGTTTTTATGAAAGTATAAATAAGGGACATATAGGGAAAATCACGATTTGCCAGCATATCTCGGACTGGGACATTGGGTGGTCTACCTCGGGCACGAAGGGAATCCTTTAACTGAGACCTGGCGTCCAAATACCCGGCGCATACCCAGACAACGTGCTCGATGTCGTGATAGCCCTCGTCACAAGCGCACAGACTACTCTCCGCAAGCCCAATACGCCGCAAATGCGCATCCAAGGTGTAGTGGTTGGACATAAGTCGGGACATTACACGAATAAAATCCCGACCCACATCCATCCCCCTGAACCAAGGCTTCGTTGATACCTTTGGGATAATGGAATGTAGCCATCGTCCAAGTTCACCATTGCTCCACGAGGTTTGCCAACTGCTGAGTGTCCTCTGACGACAAATACTAAAAAATTCGTTGAAGCAGATTGGTCTTTCATATATGTCACCATTTAATGCGCCCACCTTTGCTAATGAGTCGGCCTTTTCATTGCCCGGAATAGAGCAATGAGAGGGGACCCAAACAAAGGTAATTTGATAAGATTTTTCAGATATCGTACACAAGGACTCCCGTATCTTCCCCAGGAAATATGGGAATTGTTTTTGGGCTTTATCGCACGAAGAGCCTCGATGGAGCTGAGGCTGTCCGAAATTATGAAGTAGTGATCTGTGGGCAGAGTGTCGATGATCCCAAGGGTGTACTGAATTGCAGCTAACTCTGCGACGTAAACTGAAGTGGGATCATTGAGCTTGAATGAAGCGGTGATAGTATTGTTGAAGATACCGAAGCCAGTGGACCCATCGAGATTTGATCCGTCAGTGTAGAACATTTTGTCACAGTCGACTTCTCGGAATTTATTATAAAATATATTGGGGATCACTTGCGGGCGTATATGGTCCGGGATTCCACGAATCTCTTCCTTCATGGATGTGTCGAAGAATACAGTAGAATCAGAAGTATCTAGGAAACGAACACGGTTGGGAGTATATGAAGAAGGGTTAATGTTCTGTGCCATGTAGTCGAAGTACAAGGCCATAAATCGGGTTTGAGAATTAAGCTCGACGAGCCTCTCGAAGTTTTCAATCACCAACGGGTTCAGAATGTCGCATCGGATGAGCAATTGATATGAGAGTTCCCAAAATCGATTTTATAGCGGAAGAACGCCCGCCAGCACTTCGAGACTCATCGTATGGGTCGAGTGCATGCAACCCAAGGCAATGCGCAAGCAACGATACTGGATTCTCTCCAGTTTGATGAAGTGTATGTTCGCAGCGGAGCGGAAACTGAAACACCCGTACTCCATCACCGACAATATCGTTGTTTGGTATAACCTGATCAGGTCTCCTGGGTGGGCACCCCACCATGTTCCAGTTATTGTTCGGAGAAAATTGATCCTTTGTTGGCATTTCTGTTTCAGATACCTAATGTGACATCCCCAGGTACCTTTAGAGTCGAACCATACCCCGAGATATTTAAATGTGAAAACCTGATTGATCGTTACACCCATTAATAGAAGCTGGAGTTGCGCCGGCTCACGCTTCCTAGAAAAAACAACCAACTCAGTTTTCTCCGTGGAGAACTCAATACCCAGCTGAAGAGCCCAAGCAGACAAATTGTCCAAGGTATTTTGTAATGGTCCTTGCAAGTCGGCAGCTTTGGGCCCTGTGACAGAGACCACGCCGTCGTCTGCAAGTTGCCTTAGCGTGCATGAATTGGCAAGACAATCGTCAATGTCATTCACGTAGAAATTGTAGAGCAGTGGACTTAGACATGAGCCCTGGGGAAGACCCATGTAGCTAAATCGCAATGTTGTTAAATCGCCATGCGAAAAGTGCATGTGCTTTTCAGACAACAGGTTTAGCAAAAAGTTATTTAAAATTGGCGAAAGACCATGCTGGTGCAGCTTCTCTGACAGAATGTTGATAGAAACTGAGTCAAAAGCCCCCTTAATATCCAAGAAGACTGATGCCATCTGCTCTTTGTTAGCATAGGCCATTTGGATTTCTGTAGAAAGTAACGCAAGGCAATCGTTCGTCCCTTTGCCTTTGCGGAAGCCAAATTGTGTATCTGACAGTAAGCCATTTGCTTCAACCCAATTGTCGAGGCGAAACAAGATCATTTTCTCGAATAACTTCCGAATACAGGACAGCATTGCAATCGGCCGATACGAGTTGTGGTCGGAGGCTGGTTTTCCTGGTTTTTGGATGGCGATGACCTTCACTTGCCTCCATTCATAAGGGACAATGTTACCCTCAAGAAACTTGTTAAATAAATTCAACAAGCGCCTTTTTGCAGTGTCAGGCAGATTCTTCAGCAAGTTGAATTTAATTCTGTCTAACCCTGGGGCGTTATTGTTGCACGATAAGAGAGCAAGTGAGAACTCCACCATCGAAAACGGTGTTTCGTTCGCGGTATCGGGAGGAGACGCGGCGCGGCACGTGTTCTGTACCGGGACAGAGTCCGGACAGATCTTCTTGGCGAAAGCGAATATCCAACGGTTTGAATATTCCACGTTCTCGTTGGTACTATTACGGTTACGCATACGTCGAGCCGTACCCCAAAGAGTGCTCATCGCTGTTTCTCTCGTTAACCCGTCGACGAACCGGCGCCAATAACTGCGTTTTTTGGCTTTCATTAGACTCTTCATTCGCCTTTCTAACGACGCGTACTGTAGATAGCTGGCGGGTAACCCGTCTTCCCGGAAGGCCTTATATGCAGTGGACTTTTCCGCGTACAGCTCTGAGCACTCTTTATCCCACCATAGGGTCCATGGGTATTCGCGCTGAGTACTGGTTTAGTCTGAGCTTGATTCGCACTGTCGAGAATCAAGCCAGCCAAAAACCTGTACTCTTCCTCCGGAGGAAGTTCTTGAGTGGATTCGATTTTAACGGATATCGCGGTCGCGTAACTCTTCCAATCAATGTTCCGTGTGAGGTCATACGAGACATTGATTGTTTCCGATGGTCTTGAACCGTTAGCAATTGAAATCACGATAGGCAAATGATCGCTACCGTGGGGATCAGGGATCACCTTCCACATGCAATCTAACTGTAGCGATGTCGAGCAAAGCGATAAATCCAACGCGCTTGCGCGTGCTGGTGGTGTAGGAATCCGCATCATTTCTCCCGTGTTTAAGATGGTCATGTTGAAATTATCGCAAAGATCTTGGATTAATGTTGATCTATTATCATCATGAAGACAGCCCCATACCGTACCGTGCGAGTTAAAGTCTCCCAGAACTAGCCGCGGTGCCGGTAAGGATTCCGTGATATTACAAAGCGCTCGGTGCCCTACCGAGGCTCTAGGAGGAATGTAGATGGAAGCAATGCAAAGGTCGTTACCTTTGATTAGAACTTGACAAGCGACAATTTTAATGCCTGGTGTCGAAGGGAGGTTAATTCGGTTGAAAGAATAGCACTTTTTGATCCCCAAAAGTACTCCTCCATAAGGGTTTTCTCGATCCAGACGGATTATATTAAAGTCGTGGAAGTTGAGATTTATATCGGAAGTTAACCAAGTTTCGCATAATGCGAAAACATCACATTTTAAACTGTTTAGTAAGAATTTGAAGGAATCGATTTTCGGGAGGATACTTCTGCAATTCCATTGTAGGACAGTGATCGAATCAGTGACCTCGTTTGATGACTTAGCCATCGAAGGATACAATCGCTGCAAGGAGGGGCCATTTAGCAGTCAACTGTTTCAAAAATGTTTGCACCATAGGGAGAAAATGTATCAGAATGCTTTTAAGAGGATCAGTAACATTGAAAGCTGTGAAAATTAAGTCCACTATGTCAGAAAATTTCATTAGTCCGCTACTGGACTGAGTATTTGTTTGAAAAAAGGGAACACTTGGGGTTTTTGGTGTCCCTGGAAGTGGTGGATACTCCTTGTTAGAATTAAAATTTCCAAGTCCTGGAGCAAATTGCTTCGGCTTTAGTGCATCACTTCCGTTGGATTTATTGATTGTAGTTGGCGCACTCTGAGTGGACGACACCTTGGCACCCTTACGAGGCAATCTAGGGGAAGCTTGATTTTTCCTCTTCCTGGACTCCCCTGGGTTAACCAAAGATGTTCCCTCTTGTGGGTCGTCAGATTCTTGCTCAACGCCAGCCAAAAGAGCAAAGGAATTTTCGGAAGGGACAGATGGCGAAGCATTCTTAAGAATTTCTGCATAAGAGCGCTTCGAGCGTTCCTTAAGGGAGCGCTTAATTTTATCCCCGCGCTGTTTGTACGCGGGGCATGATTTAAGATCATGCGGAAGGCCCCCGCAGTAAATACACTTCTCAGTTTCTCCACTGCAAGAGTCATCCTCATGTTCTCCCTCGCATTTGCCGCACTTTTTCTTATTGCCACAATAGGTGGCTGTGTGGCCCAGCTGCTTGCAATTGCTGCAGTTCATTACCCGCGGTACAAACAGGCGAACCGGTAGACGAACCTTATCCAGGAGGACATAGTTGGGGAGGGAAGACCCGGAGAAAGTCACCCGAATCGAGTCTGACAATGAATAAGTTGTCTTATTATTCTCAGTTTTTGCTGAATACAATTGCTTACATTCCAGAATCTTCACATGTTCAAGTGAGGGGTCCTTAAAGCAACCAACTCCATACTTCAACACGTCTTCGCACTTCAAACCCGGTTCGGCAACGACCCCGTCGATCTCCACTGCCAAACAAGGTATATACACCTTAAATTGCTTTGTAAAGCGCTCGCAGCGAGCAATCTGGTTTGCCTGGTCGAGGTCATTCACTAATATGCGTATCTTATTAGCTCTAACACGTGTTATCTGAGCTACGGCCGGGTAGTTAGCAGTCAGCTCCCGTGAGATCTCTAAAATATTAAGCGATTTCGTAATGGGCCGGAAATAGACCACCCAGGGCCCAGTTGAACTGGGTGGGTATGTTTTAATACGAGGAGGACTGGGGGAATCAGGGGAGGGAGTAATTTCGGGTTTATCCGGTATATCCATGGGAATATCATTCCCATCCAATGTTACTTCGCCCTCGGCCATTTAGGCACGAGGATAGCACGTGGTGTAAACGAGAGATGAAACTTATATTCAGGGGAAAGAGATCTAAGAAGTAGCGACAGATCGGGGGAAAGGGAAATGAGAAAAAAAAAAGATACTTAGCTTATATAGCGGCTTGTCCGGTTATTGAACTATTCACTTCACCAACCTAGGCACCGGCGAACAAAGCCTGCCGCAAACAATGACTGGCCTTCACAATGTATATATTTATATTGATCTACTCTATGCACAGCACAAGAAAACGATCTGCTTCGATCGAGAGTTCAGACGATTGTGGATTAAAAATGTATTGTGTATGTGTGATAAAGTGTAATTATGTGTATATGAGTATGTGTGATGCAAACGTAAGCTTTCTGTAGTTTCATCGCGTAGCAAGAGGAAGAGCATTAAAATGCGTGGTGTTATGAATAAATAATGTTTAACGCATGGTTTATATTATGGCACGGGTTTTCTCAAGTAATTCTTTCAAGCTTAATTGCCACTTGTATAGCCATTCTAAGTAGGAAGAGCTGTTCTACAAGCAGATTATATACGCTATTACTAGGACTCATTCACTACGCACGCTTCGTAGTAAGCTATCCGGTTCGTGTTGTGATTTTTCGGAACACTGTTGATCAATATATCTTC